>NW_009259967.1:478677-517190 GCF_000687185.1 Egretta garzetta
GGGTGCTGCCGCCCGTCATCCCGCGGCTCACCGTCACCACCGAGGAGAGCGAGGAGGCGCAGGGCAGCCCCCAGGCGCCCCCGCCGCACCCCGAGGGCGGCTGGCTGAGGACGGACAGCTCGCTGCACCTGCAGTCCCGCAGGCTTTCCACCTCCTCCCTCTCCTCCACGGGCTCCTCGTCCCTCCTGGAGGACTCGGAGGACGACGTGCTGAGCGACACGGAGGGCAGGAGCCAGGGCATCGTGCACCTGGAGCACGGCGAGGACAGCAACCAGTGTGACCCAACTCCGGGCAAACTCCGGGAAACTCCTGTCTTGGGGCCAGCAGCAGCGCGGTTGCTGCGCCTGTTTGAAAAACGCTGCTTGCACGTTGGCTCGTCTAAAACCCGGCCAGGTGTGCGCTGTTTCCTTTCTGCTGTGAAATTGTGCTTGATGTCCCAAGAATATGGGCGATGTTTTCTGATCCTAAGTGGGTTGTTTTTTTGTGTTTTGTTTTTGGTTTTGTTTTTTTTTTTTCCAGTCTCCTTTATCAGATCTTCAAAATAAAATTTTTCCAGGCATTTACCAGCAGGTATTTTTTGTCTCTTCCAGTCCTGGAGTCTGTGGTTGTCAATTTTTGAGCTGCTTCTTGCTGTGAGCATGACAGGAGATGGGGAGGAGCTTGGAATGGGTAGAATGCATGCTTTTGTCCATTCTGGCAGTAACACCATTCTTCTCGGCAAATCCCCTCTGTAATTTGGCAGCTTTCATCCATGAAGTGCACTTTTAAAGGCATATACTTAGTTGCTTTTTCATGATCTTTTAATATTTATTTGCCTGGCTCCTTTTGATATGCTTCTTGGGGTTTTGTAACTGAAATGTGTTGCTTTAGTGAATTCCCCCTCCTACCTTTATTGAGACCACAACTGAAATTGTTCTGCTGCCAGCTCATTGGCACTGAATTGTTTTCAAGCAGAACATATGTTTTGAAAAAATGTATAAGCAAGAAGTAATGCAACTTGTAGGTGATACCTCCAGCTGGACTTTTCTCATGGTAATTGTGGGTTTACTACTTTAGAGGAGGCGTAGTACAAGAGCTAAAATGCTGTGTGCAACACTGGTTTTGTTTGCATCAACTTGTGGCACGGTTTTAAAAAAAAAAAAAGTTTTGTACTTTGTCATGGCATATCTAGAAACTGATAATAATACTACCTAATTTGTACTTTTGATCCCGAGAAAGAGTCTGGTGTGTGGGGGAGACAATTACTACTGTATTGCTATTTGGCTTTCTTTTCTAAAATACATGCTATGCTGTGGGTATTTTCTGAAAGTAGCAGAAGAATAGAAATGAAAGGTGGAAAAGGGCTTTTGGATCATTTGACTCAACATCCTTGCTACTGCAGTACACAGGCTGTATCCGTGGTTAATAGGGAACAAGAATTTAGAGGTAACACTTTAACAATGCAGAGAACTCTGAGATGGCGTCATGACATCTGATTAACTTGTCTGAATACAGTCTGAAGCAAAAACTGTTCTTAAGGCAAGAAGCCATGCTGCCTTTAAGGTTTTGCTTCTGCATCTCTGAAGTCACTGGTATTGTATGCAGTATTGAGTTTTAAATCATTCATTAAAACTGTATGCTTTAGATGCATGCATGTATCTAAAACATACAGCATAAGTGGATGTGAGTGGTATTACTTTTAAATTATATGAAGTTTCTAGGCACTGCAGAATTGGAAAAGCTTTTAGCCATATTTTAATGACAATAGAAGAAAATTTTAAATTAAAGGTCTTTAACAATGATGTATAGATAATCTAAAAACAGCTGTATTATGAGTACTTTAAACTCTGAGAGAATGTCCTATTCATTTAGGTGTGTAGGGCAATTGAGAACTTCAGTAGTATTATGAGAATTCAGTTTTTGGAAAAAGTTTTTGCAGGTTTCCCAAGTTTAGTGTGGCTGCAGAATTTTTTAATATCTTGTTGGTAAAGTAAGTATTCGCTCAACTGCTAAAATACTTTACATTTTTAATGGCCGACTTACTTTTCCTTACCTGCAGTATAGGGAAAAAAACCTGCAGTATAGCGAAAGATGGGGCAAACTGCCCACCAAGAGCCTGTGTTCTGACTGATGTTCTTTATCTTGTTATCACTTTGGTGGCAAGTTGGCAAACCAGACCTGGGACTGATACCTCTAAAACAGCAGAACTGAGTATCACTAACTTTACGACACTGTCTAATACATTAAATGGGCCAAATCTTTCATCTGTTTAATGCGTGCTCATGTAGTTCATCCCTCCTTTCCCTGCTGCATTACCCACTGAGAGCTCGAATCCTGGGAATCTGCTTTTTGACCTGTGGTCGGGCACACTGCCCTTCATCTCGGGTGGCTGCACTGTGTGCTTGTTGATACCTGGAGGTGACCAGGACAGGCTTGTTCTTGTGTTTGATGTCTTTCGGTACTGGACAATGCCGTGATACTAGTGATCCCTACACTCAGCCGTCCGGTCTTTACAAATGCTGTTTCTTTAGTGAAGCAGTGAGTACATAGCGTGCCAAAGTAGAAGTCTCTGCTTTGAACCTCTATGGGCTCAACATTACAAGGTATGTCCTTTCTGCGCAGTATGAATAAGCGTGTTTTAGAATGAAAGGTTTTGGGTTCAAGGCAGGCACATACGTGTGAAAATAGCTAGAAATTTGAGGATAACTGAAGGAATGGTTTTATATTTTGAACATTCTATTTAAAGGCAAATCGGCACGTTTTGTTCATATTTATTGTTTTTAGTACATGCATTTTAATAGATGAAGGCTCGTTCTCAGAGTGGAACACAAAGGATAGAGACTTTTGTGAAGGAAACTGAAATCAGAGGTAGGCCAAACTTGGTGTTCCCTAGTTCATGGGAAATTGTGACATTCCCTGGTATTGGAATTTCCTTAGACTTTTCTTCAGAAATGTTAGAAATTAATTTGGAGCCTGGCACCTTATGACTAAGTTCAGACCAGAGCTCAGAGGACAGCTGGACTGTCAAGCCTACCAGACTCCCCAGTGCCTAGCAGGGACCTTGGAAACTTGCCCAGGTCTTCAACTGCATGAGTAGAAGTTCTGATAATGTTCCTGTTATCAGGGCTTCAAGGCTTCCATCTGCAGACCCAGGAACTTTAGACCTAAGCTGAAGAAGGCCCTCTCAGGCCTCTCGGCTGGAGGCCTCTACTGTTGACTTGGAAATCAAGACTCAGTTGGGTCTTTGAAATATTGTGGGCTCTCAAGCTACCTGTGCAGGCCTGTGTGAGAGACGGGGAAACTCTGGAGCTCTTCCTCTGCGTGCAGGGCTTGCTGCCCTGGAGTTCTGAAGCCTTAAATCCTGGAATGGTAAGCCCAGGAGTGCTGTCCCTCTTGGAGGATGGTTCTCCCTGGCAGCTCTCTAGGAAAACAGAGAGTTCTCCAAGAGGATGAGTGATTCAGTTACGCGTTTCACAGAGCATTCTGGGTTGGATGAATTGGCACATCATGACAACATTAAATTTTTGTTTCTTTCTGAGCACAGTATATGGGCATTTTCATGGAGCCTTAGGGCCTCTGTTGAGGGGAGTGAATACCTTGGGACCGATGATTACAGTACAGTTCCAGCCTGGCTCAGCAGGGACAAAATGCTGTTTGCATCTAGACGGGCCCACCTTTCAGAGAAGCTGAGCGGGTAAGTGTTCAGTTCCTCAGCACAAGTTCCACATTTCATTTTGCAGTAATTAACAGAGGCTTTGGAAACTGGACTGCTCTGGCTTTCCTGGAGGAAGATCCCTCCAGCAATCAAGAGTCGTAAGCGTGAGAGAAGGCTGTTCTGCAGCTGTCCTGTTAGCTGAACTTGTGGTTCTGTGAAAACCAATTGCGCATAGCTGTGTTAATGTAATTTGCATAACACCAAAGCTGGAGCTTCACAAATCTTGGCAGTTAACTTAGTAAAAAATTATTGGTTATTTTTTAAATAGCCAATTGACAGAATAGATTTTACCCTATGACAACAGTTAACATCCCTGCCTTCCCTTGCATTTAAATGGGAAGTGTGCTTTTCTACCCTTGCTTCATGCCATCTGGGAAGTGTATATACACAGTTGAATCTTGCAGTGAAAGCACCAGTGGTCCATTTATAGTAATGGAGAGAGTGCAAGAGTGATATATTTTTGTCTTCATTCTGTGAGTGAGCAATTTTAAGAAATACGTAAGTCTGGTTAGCACCTTCTTTGTTGGGACAGAGACTTTAAAAAGTGGTTTTCACAGAGAATGAACACCATGATAATGTACAGCAGCCTCTTGTCCTCTTTAAAGGAGAATGTTATTTACTAGATAGAAACATGCCAAATAAATCTACTTGTTCTCATAACTGTGACCTGTCATTCCAAATTCCTAGATCTGTAACCATGAGAACAGCTGACAGCTTGCTAGTGAAAAAGCAGTTCAGTTCTTGCTTGCAATGATACCAGTCCAGAAACTTTGGGGGATAGCCATTAGTGAAGCTTATTTGGTTTCACTGTCTTCTCACCATTATTTTTCATAATACCAAGCCCCTTAAAATGGACAAACCTATAGAGGCACACACACTTAATAAATCCAGACCGAAAGTTTCAACTACTTCAGCTCAGGGGTGGGTTACATAAGCTAATGCAGTAGAATAGAATTGTTATTTTTAAATGAAGAATGGGAATGAAGGGATGACATAAGTAAGACTGTTAATGGGTTTTTAGCCTACTTTCCAAAGGAAAGAAAGCTTGTGTAATCACTCTTATCAATTCCATTTTAACAACTTTAGTAGATTTCAGCCAAATTTGGCATCTCAAAGTTTCTTCAGGAGCTCTTTAAAGTTCCACAGAGATCAGCCTCTGGGTGGAGGAGAGGAAAACAAAATAAATGCATGCCTTTTCTTCTCAGGAGGAGAGGTGCTGGATGAGTTCAATGGTTGTCTTGTGTTTTGCCTGTTAACTAGTGTGTTGGCATAGGCATACTGGCTAGCTGATCAGTGCTTATGTGCTTGTGCCAGCCGCAGCAGGTAGTACTGCTTGTCCTGAGGGTAATTAGGAGAAAGTATGGGAGGGAGAATACAGTGCTATGGACTGGCGAGGTTAGGAAATGAGGAAGGCACTAGTTGAGGGACAGGGGAAGAAGGTGAGGAAATTGTGGGGAGATGTGGAAATGTGAGAGGGATTGGGGTTTTTTTGGCACAAGCTTATAGAGGACACTTGACAAGCTGTAGTTACTCTGATAAGGGTGCAGGACAGTAGATAACCAGGCTCCATTAGTTTGCTGCTCATGGAAGAACTACTTTTAATGAAATACACTTAATGGTTCTAAAAAAACCCCTGCTGATTTCTAATGACAGTCCTGACATCTTTCTGTTGAATACTGAACAAATACGAGGTGAACAACAGTAGAATGCATTCCATGTTTCCATGTTGCACAGTTTCTGGGTCAAAACTCTGAATTGGGACTCTTCTTTCAGTTTGAGGATGGTTTCTTCTCCACTGTACACTGAAATGGTGGAGTATATCAGAACAGCAATATTAGTTGTAGTTGTGACTGTTGATTAGTAATGTAGATTCTTGTCTGATAGGAAATGAGTTAGCTCTTACCAAATCAGTTGAGAGAGAGGCAATTAAATATCTTATCAGTTAAGAGTTTTCTGATCCTGGATATATCTGAAATGGTGACTTATGGGTTACAAGATTCTTCTCGTTTGATTCAATTTCCCTCTCATAGTTTTCACTTTTCATATGCTAAAGGACAAGTTGCTTGGGTGTACAGTTTAAAATTGGAAGAGCTCTATTATAGTTTTTTTTTCTTATGGACCCCTTGGATTAGGTATGTTACAGAAGTTTCTCTGTATGTGCACTTCAACAGTTCAAACCTCCTTATAATGCTTATTATATCTGGAAAGAGGGAAGGAAAGTATCAGTGACTTGTCATCATTGGGTGATGCATTCAGGTTTAGAGAGGGCACACCTAAGCAGATTTTTCTTGGGCTATCATCAACTCAGCAGAGTTGAAGATTTATTTGTGAAAACCTGTGCCAGTCTGAAAAGGAATAAGGGTAGTGGCTGGAGCAATGGTTTGGAAATTTTGCGTGTCTATGTATATTTTTAGGTTCTGACATTCTTACCCTATTAGACTGGTTTGATGAGGGTGAACGTTTCTTTAATTGAGTGTAGGCAAAAATAACTTCTCAACTCATAGCTAAGGTTTATTATAAATGGAATGTGTTAAAGTGAATCAGTTTGATTAAATGCTTACAATGTGATGCAGTTTAATACAGCTAGTATTTCTGGAAACTGAGAATGCACATTATATTTATGTGGTAGATAGCGGTTTGGTTTAGCAGTGACAGAGAGAAGAACTAAGGATCATCAGACAGCATTTTGTAGTGATTATCTATAAAATGTGATGGCAGAAAAGGTAATATTATCTTTGCACATGTTGGAAGGAAAAAGTGATCTTGTCTTATGTACAGCACTAGTAGAGTCACTGTCTATTTCTCTTCCACCTTCTCTGTCAGTATAGTTTTTGCAGAGAAAGGGGGCTGAGGCAGAAAGAATTGGCTTGTCAGTCCATGTTAATTTGGATCTTGCATAGCGTAGGTTTAGATTGCATTTTTAAGTGCTCTTCTCAACTTTCTCTACCAACACAGCTTCCTCTAAAAAGCTCACAAGTTGGACAAGATGATGTTGTCTATCCATAGCATAGCATACCTGGGGAAAAAATCTAATTAAAAAAAAAAAGCAGGGGGTAGGGGGGGGAAGCGGTTGTTAGTCTCCATCAGCTCATTCTGAGGGAAAGCATAGGGAAGGGGGAAGAGGCTACCTGTTCATCCAGTGTCAGACCAGCAAACACATTGGTACATTCTATGATTTTATGGTTGTATGATTCTATGATATTGTTTCCAGTGCCTAACTGATCCGTTCCTGTCAGTAATGGAGAATGCTTTCTGGGATAACACATAGCCAGCAGCACTTGGGTGGGTTTTTGTGTCAATAAACGCCAAGCTTCCCACAAGGGATGAAATCTTCGTTTCCATTCCAAAACATGGAAGAGTGAGACTGATGCTTTAGAAACCTACCCTGAACCCATGAGGCATGGCTACTATGCCTGTTACCAAACCTTCTATTCCTTGGCAAGCTCAGGAAGAAGTTAGCCAAAGACCAACTGGCAGCTCATTTGAAGCAATATCATAGATCTGGCACGATCCAGATTTAGAGCTTGGGACAGAATCTCCAAGCCAGTTGGTGACTAGAGCAAGCGTGACACAGATGCTGCTTTGTGGGAGCTTGGCATTAACCCAGAATCCAGAAACAGTCCTTATCTACAGGCTGAAATAGCCAAGTAAGGTGGCACAGTGAATGCAAACTCTTTAAACTGTTTACCCCAGCCCATCGATACCACCTTTATTTTACTCACATTCAACTTCAATCTGCTGTTCTTCATCAGCCTTCTGACCTCATCCATACTTGAGCCACGTTGGTAACAGAGGTGTGGTTACAGGTAATAAAGAATATGTTATGTCTGCGTGTAATTGGCACTGAAATGTGTATGATTCATCGGTCCACCAAACGATTACCTGTTTAACAGGAAGCCGGGATGTCGCAGAACTGTGTGAGTAAGAAAGCTAGTGGCAATGGCATGGTTCACTTGTGATGTATCAGAGGAGCATGCAAACTGCTGTAGTCTTGATACAACTTTCACATGATAAGGGTAATATCTCTTGGTAAATTACATTGAACACCGCATAGAAAGGGAATGCCTTTGTTTTCCAGTGATGGTAGAAAATCATCGTTCACTGTCAGTGTAACCGATTCTGTCCCCTGGTCTCTACCACATCCTGACATAAAATGATCCAGTCTTATGGGCAGACACACTGCAACAGGAAGCTGCACGATTCTGATGCAGGCTAGTCAAGAGCAAAACTTTGGAAATGAGGGAGGTAAGAGGGTTGTGATAGGTACAGGGTACATACAGGCAAACAGGAGGGGAATGACTGGGATGGGTTGGGAATGCCACTGGAAATGTGAGGGGAAAGACTAAACAAAAGATCAAAACTTAATGGGCAAGCAGGCTATTGCTTTAAAACACAAAGAAAATACATTCTCAAAAAAAATCACATCAGGAGAACATGAGACAATTATGTTAAGAAATCATCATTCAGTCAAGCATTGAAAATATAAAAAGAACTAAAGTGACTGCAGTGTGGGCATATTAATATTCTACAGTCTTTAATGTAGAACAACTAATAAGCAGCTGTTTTATATTTCAGATAAACTCAAACAACAAGTTACATTTACATAGTGACTGATGCTATGTGTTGCAGGACCTCTGTTTCTTCACAGATAGGTAGGCAACAAATCAAACAGATCACAGGAAGAGAAAGACTGACTTCCAGATTTTTATGCTGCTCAATGCTGATCTGGAGAACTGCTTGCCTTTCACAGTGTCCCTGAGAGAGACTAGGCAAGCTATTTATGCAGACTTTCACCATGACTGCTGATTGTATTTTTCTCATTCTCCTACTGACCGATTTGAGAGCATGGGTCTAACTGGCAGAAATGCTGAACATTTGTACGTACTACTGAAGTTAATGGGAGCTGTTCTACAGTATTGTATAACTGGGTATTAGGAAAAGCAAAAATTGACACCTCAGTTTGATCTTTCAAAATTAGTGGGTACTTTTCATATTAACCTATCTTTCCTTTGGTATTTTCCCTATAAGATATGAATTAAAAAAATTGCATAACAGAGATTGTGAAAACAAACTCATTAAAACTTGGAAAGCACTCTACTACTTCAGTGATGGCTGCATTAAAACTACCACACAAAACTCAGTAACTATGTTTACAGTAGATTTCCAGTAAGTGAAGTAAAAATGGTAAAGCCAATGAGGACAAAATAAAAAAGCTGCTTTTTATAGAGTCAGAAATTGTTTGTTTACACTGAATGAATAGGAACTACAATATGTTATTATATAATTAAAGCCTATATCATAAGCTCTGCAGAAAAGAGTGTTGACATGAAGAAGGTAACTTAAGATCACACAGAAAACTGCAATTCTGAAAGTTTCTAACTTTTGAGTGCTCAATTTCACACTTAACACGTTACTAAAGTTCTAGTGCAAACATAATTCTCCATCTGAACATGTTCCAGGAGTGGAAGGCGCCAACATGTGACAACAGTGTTTTATCCTCCCTTCCTTTCCAAAGCGCATGCTGCAGAGCGAGCTCAAGCTGGCTGGCCCATTTAACATGCCCGTGCTAAAAGAGGGCACTCAAAGACAACCTGTACTTGGAGAGGCTCTTCAGGCCCTATGGGAGATGGCCCTCTTGTATCCAGCAAACCTAGGTCACAGCTGCCTCATGCACACCTGAGCCTCTTTAGGCTCACCTGCATCTGAACAGTGGAATGGCTGACTGTACCCTTCACAGCTGAGATCCATCAATCCCTTGTGTGTGCTGTGCCCAGCAATCTCCACAGAAGGTAACTTCTGAAGACTAATGAGTGTCTACTGCAAATGAGCCTGAGGTTCCTGCAATTTGCCAAACTTGGTCAGGTTGACTTCTCTTCCTGTGGCCTGCTCCTGCTGTGAAAGCTCTCTTCTTGCCAAATTTCATCTCCTTTCTAAAAAATTTAAGGTTAAAAAGCTTTTCAGAGGATTCATCAGAAATTTTGTAATGGGATCGAGATTTTTTTTTTTTTCTAGCCTTGGAAACAGTTGAAGTTTTGTTGGAATTGTTCAGTCTGAAGCAAACAGTTTCTATGCTGCTTTGAGGTGAGTAACTTAGAGCAGTTCTCAGGAGAATGAGACACTCAGAAGCAGAAAGGTTTTTTTGTGTGTTGGTGTTTTAGTGGCTCAGAAAATCTGGGGTTTGAGACCCTGATCTTCTGAAAGAGGCAGAGCTAGAGCAAGTCTTAAAGGGTGGCCTCTGTATTTTTCTACATCACTGTATGCTTATGCGATGCAGTGATAGAAAGGATAAAAATCTGTGTGAACAGTGTTCGTGCATGCAGACTGGCTGTTTGTTATCTTTTGCGGGGTTTGAGTGGGTTGTTGGCTAAGTGCACTTGACCTGAATGTTCTAATCACGATAAGCTCTGCTTGCTGTGGGCTCCTTCCTCAGCCCTTCCCACCCATGCGTGTTCTGTAAGAACAGTGGTGCCAATTCCACAAAGGGTCAGCTTTGTTCAGAGGAGAATGTAATCTGAAGAAACTGGGAAACCTTCCTACGCTCCAGCTTTCACTTTTCATAGTGCAAAATGCTGAGTGTCAGAATTTGGGGCTGGTAATTGGAGACAGTTTGTATTGTCTTGCTCTGTGGAATTTAGATAAGGAACTTCTTTGCCTTCTTTGTACTAACCCAGGAGTAAGCAATTAAATCCCATTTCAGGACAGATCCTGCCATTCTGTTGAAAATCCTATGAGAGGATTTTAGTGATTCCCGACTTCCAGGTGCTTTTTGCCTGTCACTTGCTCATGACGCCACTATGGCTACCAAAGGCATTTGGTAGAAAAAAATAATGAAGCCATATTTTAAATATGTTAGGAAGAAGTGAGTCTCTGGAGTTCTCTCTGGCTTAATGATCTGCATGGATTTGGGCACTAGTCAGGCCCCTGTAACAGTTTCATGGCTTGTTTTCCCAAAGTTTATAGCAAGACCGAAGAGAATATGTGACTGACTGCCTTTTCTTTGTCTGCTGAGCCCTGATGTATTGATGTTGGTCACTCTTAGGTTCTGCTACTTATGTCCAATCTGGCATAGAAGCTGCTGCTTGCTCTATATTTCAGGAGGCTGGTGTAGGTGGTTTTGCACGATACGGGAGTGTGGCTTGCAGTTCTGTTGCTAGGAACCAACAGTATGAAATTCTTTTTAAGTTTCATGAGGTTTTTTGGTCTCTCTTACTATGAGGTAAAAGTTCTGGTAGATAAATGGTCTATGCGTAACCTACACCCTCTTTAATGCATTTGATTTTTAGGAAGGTTTGTGTCTTAATAATTGTCAATTTATGTTTGTGCTTCTGAAAAGGTGGGATCTCCAGGATCTTGATTGTAAACACATTTGTTTACCTTCAGGGCAAAGGAAACATACTCTGTACAACACATCCACTGTTGTTCAAATGCCCACAACTCTTTAGGCAGGCAGATGCCTTGGTTCAGTTTCAGTCTTTCGTTGAGTCACTCCTGCTTATGTAAGGTCTGAATTTTACTCTCTTTCTTAAGGCTACATTATGGAAATTAAAATCTTAAATAATCCCTTGTCTGCTGGGACTACCTGCTTCTGATACGGAGGAGGAATTCAACTCGCCTTTTGCATTCTGTTAACAGAAATTCTCTTGATCCTGGAGTTTTGCTCAAGGGAGAAGTAATCTTTTCTCTGGATTTCTTAAATAGCTCCTAGCGCTGACTTGGGGCAGGAAGAGTTTCTCTAATCTTAGGTTTGCTCCAAAACCAAACAACTGCCTTGTGACCCAGAAGGCCCTCTCACTCCTATGGGGGAAGTTGAAGGGTCCCTGTTTCCATTTAATTCTGGGTTTTTCCATCATTGCCGCTTTCCATTTATGGATTCTATCCTCTCTGGGACACTGGCCTCGCTTGTTCTGTTCTGATGCTAACCCAGATAGGAGTGTGGTGTGTGTTTGTTTGGTTGTCTTTGTTTTCTTTAAAAAAAAATCCTTTCAACACAGTGGTTTGGAATAATCTCACAGTTACTATGTTAAAACTGAGAGTTATTAAAGTGGTTGCTGAAGGATGTGGCTTTCCCCTAGGTAAATACCACGCCCCACTAAATAACAGTGCCTATCGCATGTTGACACTTGCATTCCATTGCAAAGGGTGGGCCCTATTTGAACAGTGGTGTACGTGATAGGTGAAGCAGTAACTGCTTATGCTTCTTTAGAGGAAAATGGAGGTGTGAGTTTGGAGGAGATAAAGGAGGAGAGGGGAGATGGAGTACTGGACTTTGTCTTGTGATAGATAAGAAGAGCAGATGGCAAACTGTTACCAGTGGATGTCTGATCTGTTTTTTACATGACATATTTTTAGACTCTAATAATGCTTTTCACTTAACACTATATTGCTGCTTATTTGAGTACTTGAATGCCTTATTTGAGTGCCTCTAATTTAGTTTACAAGCTTTAATTACTTAAATTGTTCAGTAGTGTTCTGAAGTGGAGCTATTACAGTCTGCAGTTGTGGGAACTGGAGCAGAGAAAGGGCACGTGTCTGGACTTAGATCCCATACTGAGGCAGTGGAGTTTGTTCAGATCTTTTGCAAATGAGTGTCTGACATTTTAGGATGTTAGAAGCTGAATTGTCATGGTAGGAAAGAAAAAAGTTATATGTAAGTGTATTTTAAAAATAAATACCTGTCAGTAACCTCTTTATATGTATGTGTACAACAATTTCGGAAATCCTGATTCGTGGACAAGTGTTGGTGTGAGTGACTTAATTTTTTTATATTAATGTTTTAATACTTTTTGGATATTGGAAATAAAGCACAGAAAGGGATTATGTAACTTTCCTTGCTGTGTTGTAGGACATAAGTATCTTTTGACCATTGATGATGAACCATCTTGGTGCCTGTGACTACAAGTCCTGTAAAAGCATTGCAACTCATTGATACAGGGATCAAACCAGTTCTATCTTGGTGGCAGGTGTCCCCTGTGACTGAGCTAGACCACGATTTTACAGGCATTTGTCAAGCCTCTTTGAAAACTCACCTGATACCCCTGGAAAGCCCTTTTCTGATATCTAACCTGAATATTTTGGTTTGGTTGCACATTAAAGCGGTTCATTCTTGTCTTTCCTGGTGGACATAGAGAACAATTGACTGGTCTTATAGTTATGAAAACTTGTGTGCTAAAAGACAGTTGCCATGCTTGGTGCTCTCAGGCTAAACAAACACAATTCTTTCAGGCTCAGCGATACGGTGTTTGTTGTCTGTCCCTGAACTTTCCTCCATTTTGTCAAAACTTTTGTGGAATAGTGACTAAAATGGAGCACAATCACAGATAACCAGTAAGAGCAGCCTTAACTTTGTCCTTGCGCTTTCTATCCTTTCCTACAGGAAAAAAATAATTACAGCACAATAGTCTTCCACTGTTAGTGTTACATTCTTTTCAGGCAGAATCTCAATGTTGTATGGGATATGGCTTCTGGGGGCCTTACATGAGGGTACATTGAAAACATGGTAAATTTTCAAGATGTGTTCAGTAACCCAAGCTGCTAGGGGTAGGAAGAGTCTTTGACCAGTTAATAGAAGACAGTTTTGCAGTTTCTGTCTGATGGTAGTGGTTTATGGCAAATGAGGAAGTGTAATAAAGGATAAGCATTAAAATTTCATTAATTTTGCTCTATCTGTTCAGACTGGAGATTCCCTGTGGCTGCTGAATCACTGGGGTGTTAAACTGGTGGTGAGCCTAGCCCTGAACTGCTGGGTAGGCAGGATAGAGCTGTGTGTCTAGGTAACAGTCTGCGCCACCTTAGCAAATAAGATGAAGCGCATGCTCAGCTTCCTTCCCAAGCGCCTGGAGTTCGCTCAGGGGAGATTAGCTTCTTGAAGTTATTTCCTGGCTTGTTGCCAGAACACAGTCTCTCTTGATATTATACAGAAACCACGCCTGATTTAAATGGATTGGCACTTCTTCTTGTAGTACATTTTGATTTGAGGTCATACACAGTTCACAAGTGACACATTTGTGCCTTAACAAATTGTGCTTATGTTTTAGGCTGAATCTATTTATTGGTCTGTGTATAGAGAAATGTGGATGCTTTGGAGTTTTCAGTATTCCCAAATATCCATCCTGTTTGGAGCTGCTAATTCTGTGTCCTACCTAATAGGATGTTAGGCTCATTTTTTCATCTAAAGAGCGTTGTCTTTATAGATGTCCCTTTCTTATGACCGATGATGTCAGTTGGTAACCCATGGCACGTGGAGGATAGGTGGAGGATGGGCAAAGAATTTTCAAATAGCCAAACTGTGGCATAGGAAGTTTATGAAGACTTAAACTGCAGTTGTTTTGGAGGTTAAGAAATATTTCTTTCCTTCTGTCACACCATCTGCTAAAGTGATACTTGATTTACCACAAAATTGTTCTGTGTGATGGACAGCCTGGATAAATCTCAAATGACTGGGCTCCGAAAGTGAGACAACTTTCCTATAGCGAGGAACTTTCCATTTACTCCTTTGATAATAACATTTCTGTTTCCAGCAAGACTGATGTTCTGGCAGAACCCTGGTAGGGGCAGAACCTCTTTGGTTCAGTTTTCCATGAGTTCAGTAGGGACAAGTGACAGAGCTCCATCCACTAGAGAGCTGGTGTCTTTCAGAGCAGAGCACAACTGTGAAGGTAGAGATAATGGCCATATTTAATGCCTGCTATCAAAGGTAGACATTTCAGCATCCCTTAGAATAGAAAATACTGATTCTTATTAAAATAAAATCTGTCTTTCAGTCAACAGTATTGGCTTTTACAACATCTCAGAAAAGTAAAGGAAACCCTTGTGACAGTGCAGCTTTAAAGCCATCTAATTTCTTGACTATTTTGGCTTTTGGCCTGGGAATGACATAAAGGTTGTAGATATTTCACTTGATAATGATCAGAAGCAAAATGCCAACGTTGATTCCTGCAGACTAGTCAGCAGGCTGCGGCTCTTGGTGCTGTTTGCAGAAAGGCAAGCAATGCTTTTGCTATTTTGCACTTCATTTGCCCCTGATTTGGAGAGGGTCTGCTCTGGGAATTACAGGTGGAGTCCAAATGGGATGTGGGATTTTGTGCTTGTAGTAATTCAGTCTGGTACCGACCATCTGTTTCTCTTTTCTTCACTTCTTCCTTTAGTACAGACATAGTGAATATCCAACAAGCTTACCAAGTACCCCAAAGAGCAGCAAGCCAAAGAATGTATGCATCTCACTGCATGGTGAGGCATGACAGAGGAGAAAACACAGGAACCTGAGGCTTCTGTCTTGCAGCTTTGTTCTGCTTATTGCATTAAGTGTTTCTTATGACTCTGAAGCTGTAGCCCAGCCCATCTTGAGTGTGGTACAAACAGGAAATGAAAACCCAGCAGTCAGAGGATACACCTGCCAAACGCTGGTTGAGCAGCTGTGGCCCTCACCCATGGTTGAGTGCAAAACCGGAAGCATCAAGGGCTAAGTACAGGCTGAGCACTGTTTCTTCTCAAAGCTTTGGAGGCTGGATGGTGAAAGAGAGGGAGGGAGAGATGAAGGTGTAGTCGCAGCTTGCCTGGCAGTCTGATGAGAGGTGCTGATCGGGAAGTTGCTCGTGTAGCATGCAAACTGCCATTCTTCTTCAGGGGCGTGTGTTCTCCCTTGCTGTTGAGCACCAGTCTTACAGCTCCATCTGGCACTTGTACACCACAGGAAAATCAACTGTGTGACAAAGCAGTGGGTGTTAGTTCCCTTGGGGGCTGAACCAGATAAAAGGATGGTCAAGGCTCCCAAGCCATCTGGCACGTGGAGATTGCTCAGTGATTTACTTGATCAGGGACACGGTTACACTGTTTGTATTCCCTGAGTGACAGCTGACAGCATTTGAAGTAACACAGCTGCCCTGGCAGAAAGCCAGTTGCAGTGATTTGGGCGAATTATTAGTTGATGTTGGTTGGCATAGCACCTCTGACAGTCTGAAGAATGATGCTGTTGCATATCAGACCAGGGCACAGACTTTTTAAAGCAGGTGCTCAAATCTCCAGACTCTGGGCTCAGCTCTCCACTGATGTAAGTTATCATAGAGCAATGTTTAGATTCTGGCCCTAAATGCCCTTTTGTCTAGTGATCAACAATCACTACTGTGCAGACTAGTGTTTCTGTGCATCAGGAACCTGTTTACTGCCTAGTGACAAGAGAAGATGAAATGTGGTAATAATGGGGCTAAGTCAGTTGCTCTAAGAGCCTCACCCTGTTGTGGGAGCTGAATCAAGTATTGTGCTCAGAAACTTAGTTATAAAGGTTTGTGTGAGTGTGTGATCACATACTCCTGTTGGAGCTTGCTTGGGAGCATTCTTCTTGTTGACTTGCTCTTTCACCTCCCACCCATTGAGATCTTTGTCTCAATTTATGATTCACGTCTGATTCAGCCAAGTGGGTAGTAGACTTGGCAGCGAGAATCTCCTTAGTTTGAGGATTCCAGAAACCTTTAATAAGGGGCAAAAGCAGAGAAGCTGGCTGCTGAAAGTATGAAGTAAGTGCCTTTTATGACAAA
Source organism: Egretta garzetta (assembly GCF_000687185.1). Lineage (NCBI taxonomy): Eukaryota > Metazoa > Chordata > Aves > Pelecaniformes > Ardeidae > Egretta > Egretta garzetta. Next base: position 494,902 of record NW_009259967.1, read on the forward strand.
TTCAGGGACTTTTTTTCTTTTTTTTTTTTTTTGGTATTTGGGGTATTTTTGTTTTAGCTATGGGCAACTCTTGCACCTTGCTTCCCTAGACAGAGCCTTTGTGGATATTTAAGTTATATTTCTCCCAACAAATAAGGGAAAAGTGACATGTATGCCTCGCTTTCTCCATTGTAGTATGATGCCTTGTTAGGTCTTCTAAGTTTCTTTGAATACCAAATGATCCCAAGCGTAGGAGTTGCTACAGTCTGGACAATTAAAACAAAAATTACAGAATTCTGATCAAATGCAATTTGATTTTTAACTAGCTTCTTTAGATATTTTAAAAGTGTGCATGTATGTGTGTATTTATCTTTGTATATATTGTTAGAAGAAAAAACAAGGAAAATTATAATTTGCTTATATTGGGCATAAAAATGTCTGCTGTTCCAGGATCTGGATCTGACTAAGTTAACTGCCTGCCTCTTTCAGATCTGCAAAGACAACTACACTAAGCCTCAAACTGAAAGAACTCAAAACCAGAATCCCTCAGTAGGCAAATTCTGTGACTGTAACCGGAAAGATACTGTGTTGCTCAGCAGCTCTCACTATCTTTTATTTTTTTTTTTATGTAACATCACTCAAATCCCCAGACCTCTCCATGAGATGAAACTATGTGGTTGGCTGTCCCAGAGCTGCAGTCCCTTGAAAAAATGAAATCCTTAATAACCTTTGAAGCTGGCTGCTGTGAAGGTGCACCTACAGAAAACTCATTGGTTTGGGGGAAATTATGCTGGTAACAACTTGTCTTGGTAGAATATTGTGATTTTGACAAAGCAGTAGCTTCTTTGTTAAAGTGTTTGTGATTTATTTTTTTTTTTAATAGGTTGTAATTATAGTACGTAGTTACTGATTACATTCGCACCAAGAGAGAAGCATATCTAATTAAAAGATAATTACATCAGGCTAGTAATTGTTTTGGTTGTGGTCTGCTCAAAATGATTTCTTATGGAAGCTTTTCATGGTAATGGCAGGTAGTGGCTGCACTGAGACATGAAAGCAAAGTTTTGTTTGGTCTAGGCTTAGTTCATTAAAATAATATGCTTAGTAGCTTTGGACCTATATTTAAGGTTTTTGTATGTGCAGGTCCAATATGTCAAGTCAAAGCCAACTCAAATAGTGACAAACAATACTGAAAATGGAGAACAAAACTGAGTATGTTAATTTCATTTTCCAAAAGGAATTAAGTAATGTATTAAAATGGCATAAAGAATTAAGAAAACAAGCTAGCTTTCAAGCTGATTTATTTTAATTTTAATACACTAAGGTAAGTAAAACAGTCAAGGATTTTGTAGATAAAATTAACTCAGTGTTTTAAAAACATTAAGTAAATGTATATACTATAAAAAGTAAACCTGAAACAATAATAAAACTGTAAAACATACACAGAGTTTAGAAGGAACAAACACTGAGAGAGAGATATTTGCAGGACTAGACCCTACCGCCCACTCACACTGATATTTAGGCAGCTCTGTGAATAATCTTATGGACTTCATGAGGATTTGTTGTATCACTCAGAGTAATATGGGTGCTAGTGTGTGACCCAGGAAGGAAGAAGGAAGAGAGGAAGGGGGGAAAAAAAAAATTTCACAGCAGAAAGGTGAGCCACTGGAGAATGACTAATACTGTGCATGGATAAGTCATAACTGATCCCCAGTTTAGTAATGCTTGGTGTTAGCTTAGGGCCTGCTTGCAGAAGGTAGTTCCAGCGAACAGTTGGGTGGGTTCCCAGGTGTTACTTCTCCAGTCTTTATTGTTACAGTTGCTGTGTCCTGAAAGAGGCCAACACCCATCACCTTCTCTCACACTTGCTCATTTGCACTGCGTTGGCTGAGATCGTCGGGCAAGGTATTGCTCAGTGCTTTTGTGTGTTGGGCACATGGCTTGCACAGAATTATTTTGAAACACATGTAGTAACTTTTTGATAATTATAGTTTTCTGAACTCCTTGCAAGTCCCTGTGGAGGAACCTTGTTCCTTCTAGGAGTTAGTGAGACACTGAGTAGGCAGTGGCAACCAGCTATACAGATCAGATTTCAGCCCCCATGTCCTGGAGTGACAGAATTTAGCCTAAATGATGTAAAGACTTTAAGAGAACGGTAGATTATGATGACTGACAATTAAGTACTCTTTCTTAAAGCCTTTTAGGAAAAAAAAAATTACAAAAGAAATTTCTCACTATCCTTTTGTTTCTTGCTGTCATAATATCTCTCTGTAGGCTTGCGTAGGCTTTGTACTAGTGCACAAAAAAAGACAACAGGATCTTGGATAAAGAAACTGCTGAAATTTTCCTGGAAGAAGGATTTAAGGGTCATTGTTTACTATAGTCTAGCGGAATTTCCATGGAAGTTTACCAGCTCAGGCAAAAAGCTGCTCCTTCACTCTGCTGCTGATGGAAAAATGAACTTATTTAGGGACCCTGTTGATTTATGTTACTTTTCAATGTACTTTTGTTCTTTAACTCACTATAGTTTCACGTAACATGGCAGTATTATTAAAACTGATAGGTTTGTTTGGTTTTTTTTTTTCCCTGACGAAAAGGTTTTCTTATCCCCCCCCCCCCCAGTTTAGATGTGATTGGTGGTTTTAATTATTTTAAATACTTCACTTAGGACTCAATTCTGCAAATTCCTGTGTATGTATTTTACCCTTAAATAAGGGAGAGATTTTGGTTATGTTTCCGCAGAAAAGCAGAGGAAGGTTCTGGTCCCTATCCCCTGTTGCCCGTAGGAGTTGGCGTGGCTAATCTGTCCCTGAGGGATTCAGCATATGCTCAGGGAGAGATTTCAGTTGTTCTACAACTGCCTGTAAAACAGCAGCAGCAGCAACCAAAAAACCCCACCCAATTCAGGGAGTCCGCACTACCTGTTCAGTGAGCTTGGCTGTTAAGATGTTACAGCCCTTGTCCTGAAATTGTGGGAGGGTTTCAGGAAAGCTGCTTAGTTCGTGTGGATTAATTCTTGGGGGCAGTGAGGCCTGAGCCAAACCCCCTTAAAATGGATGAAATGCCTGCCAGTGAGTTTAGTGAGTTTTCCTCAGCTAAGTCTTACTGGTGTATTTGGGCAGGGTCGTCATGGCTGTGCTGCTGCATAGTAGTAACATATGAAGTTGTGCTCTCATCAAGCAAAAAGGACTGGAGAAAGCTGTGCTCACAGTGGCTCTTGGTTGCGGCTCATCTTTGCTGTTCCTTCATGGATAGGCATGATGGCAACAGCCACCTGTATCCAGGGTTGCATAGGTTGGGAATACTCCATCTGGCCAGCAATCGTGTCTGCATATGCCAGTGATAACGCAGAGCAAGTCTGCCACATCTGCTGCATGGATGTATGCTTCTCTTCAGTGCTGTGCTTCAAATTCAGAAGAGTGATTCAAAAAAGTAATCCAGATAACACAGATCAATGTCAGATACCAAGCCACAGTCCTTTGCATGCATTGTAGCTGTGTTGTGGGAATCTGTTCTCCCATTCTCTTCCCCTGAACTTCTGTTCGTTTGCTACCAAGGACACAGTTCCAGTGGCACAGCCCGTCACACAGGCTGACCCGTTGGCAGGAAACTAGTTTTTCCCTTCTTTACCATCCCACACCTTTTATTGCTCAGTGTGTCAGTTACAGTTCACATTGCATAACTTATATGCTGAATCTATGAATGTTAGTATTTCTCATGTTTGCCTCTTGGCCCTTTTGGAATGGTTTCCTTTTTCCCATTGGAAAACTCTTGAGTATATTGATCTCAACAGCATATAAAACAGCATTGGTGATGTTCAGGGCATCTGGTTCAGGCAATCCTGATAGAGAGATACCGGAGTTTTCCCTGAATATATGTGAATAGCATACATTGGCTGGGAATCTAGAAGAAATAAGGCTTGGGGAAATCCAGGCAGAGCAAAGGACCAAGGAAGACTGGGCAGGAATCTAGAAGAAACAGGGACTCTGATATGGACTGCAAATACAGATGGGCAGTGGTAGCAGTCCACTTTGTCATTGCAGCATAAAGCAGCAATTTGAAAAACACATAATACCATTGCTAACAAAGAGGAAGAGATCTTGCTTTAGAAATAGAAGCGAGAAAGATTCCTCCCACAGCAGGCACACAAAGTTTTCATCTTCCCACTCACACCACTGCTCCAACAGCATGCAGCCCTGTTTGCGTGCTGGCAATTTGCATCCTGGGTTGAGTGAGTTGGGAGACTGGAAGTTGCGGTAGGGGAAAATTGCAACCGCAGAACCCCTGCTGATGGCAGCACACCCCGTGGGATGGGTCTGGAAGCAATCCTTTCCCTCCTAGCTTGAGCTTCGTGCTTTCACTGTCTTGAGGGGTAAAAAGGTTTGTGAAGAGATTATTTAAAATAAAAATCTAAAAATTGTCAGTGTCTGTTTATTGGATGAGTAGCTTAAACGTACTCATCCAAGACAGCTGTAACCTAAGCAGCCAAAGTCCACTTGAGCTGGGGCTGGATTTGGCCCATTGCCTCTCCTTCACACCCACAGTACAAATAAAAGCTGCAGCTTCTTAGGGCTGGGTGGGAGGGAGGAGGCGGGAAAGCCACTGGAGTGTGATGTTGCATTGACAGTTGATGTGCATTCCTTGAAAACCTGAGCTTCTCATTGCTTCTGGATATAGCAGTATTACAAGTCATTGGGAGGCAGTATGCCGTTGGTTAGGAGTCACACATTATGATGAGTATAGGATCTTTATGGGAGAGTTATGGAGCAATGCTGACTTCTGATTAAGGGATGGGGAAAAAGCAGTGTTATCCTGAAAATTGGGCTGGAATCTTCAAAAACTAAATCTTTGGCTGGGGTTGCATTCAAAGTGGTCATTTTAATTCAGAATGATGTTTTCTTTCAGCTGTTCTTCAAAGAACTTAGGGCTGCGTCCCTCTGGAGTAGAAACAGTGGAGTAGACTGAAGGGCTTCTGTTGTCTGTTAAATGTGTCAAATAGACTATACAGAAATCATTTATCTTTGCTACTTGAATAACAATAGTTACGTTGCACTTTCCTCCAGAAGGAGGCTATGGGCGTTTATAGGTGGTGTGCAAGAGTCTCTCTCATCCTTACTAAACAGCAGCTAGCTCTGTGATAGAGCCAAGTTGCTTTTTAGCACTGCGAGGTTGCAGTTTGGGACGACTTAAAGCAAATAAGAATATGAAATCCAAATAATATATAAAATATGAAAGGGTCATTTAAACCTGCAGAAGGTATTTATGAAAATGGAGTTTAGCTAGAGGTAGTAACATCTGTGGAGTTGCACTAAGTGCAACTGAGTCTTCATGATTTTCAACCACACAGGATTTTGTTTGGATGTTTCCTCTTGCTGGCACAGCCTGTTTTCAAAAGTATTACTGCTGCATGGGGCACTTTATATCAGACCGAGAGTGACTTCATTTCAGCTTAAACTGCATTCAAAACCAAAATAACTTAAATCATAGAATGTTTTGGGTTGGAAGGGACCTTTAGAGGTCATCTCGTCCAACCCCCCTGCAGTGAGCAGGGACACCGCTAACTAGATCAGGTTGCTCAGAGCCCCGTCCAACCTGGCCTTGAATGTTTCCAGGGATGGGGCCTCCACCACCTCTCTGGACAACCCGTTCCAGTGCTTCACTACCTCATTGTAAAGAATTTCTTCCTTATATCTAGTCTAAACCTACCCTGTTTTAGTTTAAAACCATTACCCCTTGTCCTGTCACAGCTGGCCCTACTAAAAAGATCGTCCTCATAAATAGGAAGAAGCAATCTTATTTCACAATAAATACACTCATATAGTAATTATGTCAGTTTAATATGCAGCATAACTTAAAACTTTCTTGTGAAGACAGAAAGCTGACAGAAAGCTAACAGAAAGATCACTTGCGTCTCTTGAGTTCACATATCCTCTTGATACATTCTAAGATAGCCATAGGGTTTTGCCCTCACATGGTGACCAACATTGCTAGGGGATACCTTTGTAAGAAACATGGTATAAGCGAACAAGTTTGGGGAAGATGGCCAGGTCAGAATGTGATCTGGAAAGCTACGTTTTGCCTGTGTACATTGCCTGCAATTTCACTTTTGTATTTTTCGCTTTGGTACAAGTATAGTGTAGAAGACAATAAAAATCAGGTACCCTAAGCCCCTAAATAGTCAGATCAATATCCTTACTAGAGAAGACACGGTTGGTTTGAGGGTGGATTTTTCAGGTGTTGAGCAATGACCTAAATGCATTTTCAGTGAAATCAACGCCTCCCATTGATTTTGGTGAATCCCAGTTAGACTGTTGATAAGCACTTCTGTAAATGCAGCCTAATCCCCAACTATAAGTGATCTCAGCACTAAATTGTCATGCACAAGTATTGTGTTGGTTTTTTTTCTCCTGCAGGGTATTATGCCCTAGGGAGAAGAAATGAGCCTACTGTCCTTGTCTGTAAAGCGCTTTGGGATCCCTCAGAGTGTAACATGAACGTCAGTGGGCTGTGGTTCTCTCCCACCCGGGTTTCAGTTCCCAAGCACGAGACTTTTTCACTTTCTACTTTTTTTTTTTTTTTTTTTTTTTTTTTTCCCCCCCTCCCTTCTGCCTCTGTGACAGAGCACTGGGCGGCTGTTTGCGAGCAGCTGTTCTGTTTCCCTGTCTGCCTGCAGCCCTATCCAGACAGCTGCACCCTGCCGCAGCCCAAGGTGGGCAGAGGAATGCCCAGCTTTGTTAAAAAGTAACAAGATTGGGAAAGAGGGGAGGGAGCAGGAAAATCTGAGCTGGAGTAGATTCTACAGCATGCTGTCAGTGGGTGCTGAGAGACCTGGGTGACCTCCGTGCCCAACTAGAGATGCATTTTCTATGCATCTGTCACAGTAAGGCTCACCTGCTGACTTGGAGAAAGCCGTTAATCATGAGGTGATGCTGAAGTTCTCTGGGAAAGGAAGTATTGCTGACAGTGGCAAACAGCTTATTTTCATGTCTCATGGAAACTTAAATGTGCACAAGTGTGTGTTCAGCATCTGCTTTCCGCATACTGCATGACTCAGAGACAGAGAAGGTCAGGTGTGGCTGAGAACAGGCCTGTGACGTGCAGTATGACACTTTTTTTTTGGTTTGCTTCTTGCAGGCAGCTTTCTTGTTGCTGGTAGGTCATTATATATGTAAGTATTTGTCCATTCTTGGGTTTATGTGTGTATTTTTCCAATTATGATCATAGTGTCTGTTTTGTGGTTCCAACTTTGAGCACTTACAAATTAGTGAGGAACAATTCAATGTGCATGAAGCTATCTGGTAGGTTTGTGGCATGTCAGGATTTCAGCTTTTGCCCAACTTAATATTTCTTTTCTTTGTATTCCAGAAAAAGGCATGGCATACAATTAAAACCATGGTTAACTTACCAGTTATCAGCCCCTTCAAGAAACGCTACTCATGGGTGCAGTTGGCTGGGCATACAGGTGAGATGGATGTCTTCAACGTGTTTGTCTCTGGAGCAGGGATGGCAGCAGCAAAGAAAACAGTGTTTCAGTGTTTCTCTGTTTCCTTCCTTGAGGTAAAAGGAAGCAGGCAATATCACATGAATCTGTGAACTAGAATATCTTTCCTTCAGTTGTGGTGGGTATAGGGAAGGGGGAATGATATACTTGAATAATGAGATGAGTGACGAAGCCATGCTCAGACACTGAGGAAGGACCAGGCTGCTGATGCATCCTTGTAAGGTGATATATGTAAAATACACGTTAGAGGGAAAGAAAAGGAACTGGGGAGTTGAGGCCCTAGGCTATCTGTTGCTGTTGGTTCTGGTGTGGGATCATCTTTCTTGACTGGGTAGCCAATATCTTAGTTCCTTAGTGAAAAAAACCAAATTTGGTGAAAATTGACTTGCTGACCAGGTGTTTGCATTGCGAGTCTGTCATTGTTCACTGTATGTGTGCAGCTCAGTCGACTGGTTCTAGTTTTGTGTCTGTGGAAGTTGGTGCATGTGCTCCTGATGTAGGCTTTGTTTCATTGGTAAGACAAAAAAAAAATAACAAGAGAAGTCATCAGGTTTGCTTCTCTCATGCTTTATTTAATTCCTATGCAGCCCTTGTTCCTAAAGTGCTAGTGTGGGGTTTATTAGTACACATGTGGGCAGGCACCTACGCTGCATCGTGCTTTAATACAGTACCTGAACCACCTCGTTATATGTTAATGCACTAATATGATGCGCTTCAAAGCTGTGCAGAGAAATGTATTTAGTCCTAGAAATGGAGCAGCTGCATTTTGCACAGTGGTGTTGGTGAGGCTGACTCGTGTCACACAGAGTGCCAAGATCACACAGTCTTATTGCAGTTTTTATCACAGTGTGTATGGGGTTGGCTTGATCGGTGTGGAGTGATGCACTGGTCGTGTAATCGTAACCCTTCTGCAGGCTTATGTAGTAGGGTGGAAGAGGAGGGTTAAGAGGTGACTAGAAGCTGATAAGGAAAGATACTGCTCCACTTTGCTTTAGATAGTTTTCTGTGGTTGCGTTTAATCCATCCTTTCTGCGGTGGTTGTTCTCTGATATGACAAGTTCTTTCTAAACTAAAACCTGGGCCATCACCAACCTCACCCTTGTGCTGTGGCAGTGCCAGTTCTAGGGTTTGTTGGAGAAGAACCAGTCTGCAATGGCTGAAGGTTTCTGCTGTGATAAAAGTTGAGCATTAACCCTGGGATTAATGAGGCTCCTACTTTGGTGCCTATTTTACATTGTGTAGATTAAAGGGTACCTCTGGATGAAATGTGTGCTTTCCTCAGATATTGTTGGCAGGGTGTGGGACAGGAGAGTGACTTCTGCGGCTAAAGTCTAATTACTGCCAGTCTTGGCCTATGCAGACTCATTTGTACTGGATGCCATTCAGACACAGGGTTGTAAAAAACCAATTGCACTACAGGCTGTACCTGTGGATTAGAAGGGCTCTGGAGAAGAGGCAGTACCTGGAGGTACACACATGCACAGTCACATCATGTGTGTGTATAGAAAGGGCAGTGTTTGGCTTCTGGCCTGTTCGGGGCTGTTTAACGATCACTGATTGACTGTACGGCCTCAGTACGTACACACTCAGCAGGTATACCCTATGCAAGGATTAAGGACAAAGCCAACACTGGCAGTGTTACGCAGCTTTAAAACACCCTGTCAGAGGATTAATGAATTCTGGCTCGTGGCTTCTTCCTGTGCATTTTAATAAGTGTAGTAGTGTTTAATAACCTAACAAAGAGTTTAGCATGGAAAGAAACCCCAATGGCCTGGAGCAGCTGCAACCCCTTAAAGCTATAAATTCTGACATGGGAATGTATCCAAAGGGACTTTCACTGCCAACGGCTGTGTTTGTCCTGGGTGTTTTATTATTTTATGAAAAGCTTGTTATCTTCTCTGTTTAGGGGAAATCTTTAACTGGTGTCATGAGGCTGAGGTAGATGAAGCTGGAGTGGTGGGGGAAGGTGTTTTTCTTTTTTGTGGGTCAGTCTTGTCAGTATGTGTTTGATTTTCTTTTTTAGGGAGTTTCAAGGCAGCTGATAGCGGGAAGATTCTCAAACGCTTCTCAGAGAATGAAAAGGAGTGTTTTGAGCGATTGATGAAAGACCCGCTACGCTCCTGTGTCCCTTGCTTCCATGGTGTGGTGGAGAGAGATGGCGAGAGCTACATTCAGCTGGATGACTTGCTTACTGATTTTGAAGGGCCTTGTGTGATGGACTGCAAGATGGGGATAAGGTGGGGTACATGAAAGAGAAAGCGCTTTCTAACCCAAATGCATTTGAGGACATGGGGGTAAGGGGGCGTGTGGTCATGCTCTCTCTGGAGGAGTTTGGTAATGTTTTTGGAGCCTTGGGGTTCAGTCCGGACAACCTGTTGTTGCTTTGGCAGTCGCCTTGGACAACCTGAGGAGAGTATGTCCCATTGTTTCCTGGCTGTACATGGATTCTGTAAACTGACTGATCTGTAGCTACAAAAGCTATTCAAATCAAGGTATTTTCAGGGTTTTTTTAAGACAAAGTTTCTCTGCAGTGGCCTGGTAATACATGGGGAAAAAAATTACATGATTCATTCACTGCAAGTTCACTTAATCTTTGTGTACGCAGTGATTGAAAAAAACCCACAAAGAATAAAATTCCCATCTCCAAATGTGATGGCTGAGTAGCAGTGTGAAAGACCATTTCCAACGCTTGAATGTGCCTTCACTGGTATTGATCTTTTCGGTAAAGAAAAGAGATGACCATTTGCTCAGGACTGACCTGTGTTTTTTCCCTACTCTGACATCTCCATGGTTGTTCTCCAGATTCTCACTTTCTTTTCCTTTTCTTGTCTGTGATTAAGAGGAAAATCTCAGAAATGTTCTGTAAGCATAACAAATAGATAAAGAATCTGTTGAGAGCCTGGAGTAACAGTACAGAGAGGTATGAACTGTCATAGTAATCTTTTGGGTGCCAGCTCAGATGCTCGAGAGTTAGTGTCGTAAATGAGTTATTCAACTTACAATGAGTGCAGACAAGCCTTTTCAGATGGAGGCAGAATCTGAAATGAATTGTCAGCTAAATCAGAGTAGAAATGTGTAGCACCGGTATGCCCAGAAGAAAGAGGAGAAGGATTTGCAGCAGTACGTGTTTTATTCAAAGTAGGTGACATTCTGATAATGAGCGACAGCATCTCCTAAACACCAGCCTGGTTTATTACACTGTGATGAAGAAAGTACATCCCAGGCGCCTGACAGTGCAAGCTTTGTGGAGAGAGACAAGCTCTAGGAGTCCAGTGGAATGTAGAGAACATGGATAGTGCTGTTCTAATGGTTACCAGATTAACAGGCTGAGTGATAACAGCAGAATGTGGAAGGTTTGTCACCCTTCACCTTCCTGTTCTTAGTTACCTCTTCTAGTTCAGAGCTGCTCAGGTAATCTGCTTTACTCTTTCATTTTTACTGTATGAAGAGTCATTCTGTCTTTCACTGTCTAATGAGTTAAGTAAAACCTTAATTGCTTTCTGAGGTCTAAAAAACCCATGCATGATTGATGTTAGGGGTTTTTTTGAGGAGCGAGAAGACAGTAAGACTTCAGCAGCCCTATTGGCTTTTGATTTCATTGTAAGTGATCTCTCCTAACTGTCCTCTGAAAATACAGTTCTGTTTTGTGGCATGGTAGGAATTCGGCTTTCTCCCATTCTGTAAGCAGGACATAACAATAGCATGTAACAGTATGTAAAGGTATAGTTAGAACAAGAACTGAATGACACAATTCCCGATTCCTGCAACTGTTCCACTACATATGCTTGTGCAGTCATTAGTCCATGTTCTTTAGTTTGCCCACATGCAAAATTGGGGTAATCGTAACACTTACTTTCCTGGTTGACATTTCTTGAGGCCTGGCTGTAAGTTGCAGAAAGAAATGTTTGAGGAGTCCTTACAGTTTTGTTGGTATGTGATGTTTTTGCAGGACATACCTGGAGGAAGAGTTGACTAAGGCCCGTGAGAAACCAAAGCTGCGTAAGGACATGTACAAGAAAATGATTGAAGTGGATCCTCTTGCTCCCACAGCTGAAGAGAATGCCCAGCATGCTGTCACCAAACCCCGATACATGCAGTGGAGGGAAACCATCAGCTCTAGTGCCAACCTGGGCTTCAGGATTGAAGGGATTAAGGTAATAGTTTAATTTCTGGAGTTTCATTTTTGGTTCTTGGAGACTGATCTTTGTTTGATTTGTTGATTAATCAAAAAGCTAGTGTGCATCAGTAGCCAGGTTTTCCAAAGGATGATGTGAAAATGCCCTAATCAAAACCACAGAGATACAATGAAAATGAGACTGTTATAAGGAAGAATTCAGAAATGAAGAAATAATTGCTTCTGCCCATGCAATTACTTTTTTTTTTTTTTTTTTTTAAATCTGGGAACTATACATATTTATTCCATGTGAATCACAGTAAAGTGGTTTTGTTCCAATTGTGTTTATTTGCAAGGCATGTTAAAAGCATTAGCTTAGATATCCTTGGGATTGAGGAAACCCCTTTTCCTTTTAAGTACATGACAATATCTGGTATAGATGGAGCTGGAATAAAGCCAAAACAACCAAAAATAAAATTTCTCCATCAACAAAGTCCATCTGCTGTTCCTGATGGATGAGTTTGTGCCCCTATACCATTTCTAGGATAGTACTTTGCAGCCACAGAAGAACCCTAGAAATTTTCTTTGCTACTCATTGATCCTGTATATTTGTTGTGTACCATGGCAATGTCAAATTCCTACCCAGAAACCCATTAGGACCTTCTCTCAGAGTATCAGCCACCGGGCTCAGTTACTTGAATGTTAATGTTCACTCGCTGGAATCCAGAAGTGTGCTTTTGGCTTGCATAGGCCTGTCACAGCTAGCCTTAAACTAGTTTGCTTGGGGTTAGTTAGTGGTACAGCAGCACAGAGCATGGTGAGGGCTGCCCAAACCCACACACACCCTGAATGAGTACTTGTTACCTGAAGCCCATGATCGGACAGCTATGAGGAAGTTAGTGTGGGTTACCCGGTGTGATTTCAGGGTGTTCCTAGAGCATATACATTCAATTTAGGTATGTTAGGACATTGTGAATTACAGTCTGGATGAGTTTTGCTTCCATTTCGTAGTTCAAGCACATAGGAAGAAGAAGGGGATAAAAGAGGGGTGATGCTGATTAGTGGAGGCTCTTTATAAACACCCCTTTCTTCTCTGCTTCCCTGTGTTGTCTTCTCCCTTCCTCATTCACAGATTCTCCTGCTGTGATGCAGGAACTGGGGCTTCCAGCTCATGCTGTGCTGGCCCCCTGTACGTTCTGTCACCCACTCCTGGCTGTTAGACACAGGCATCCTCACACAGGATTTGTCTGGGTGGCAGATGATCTGGCTCTGGTCCAGCCAAGACACTTTCTGTCTCACCCTTTAGCCACCTAATGATGTCATCAAGATGCCTGTTCTATTCCTATACCACTTAGGTCTTTGGATGCCCTGTGTAATGGAATCAGAAACCCAAATGATCTTGAGACCTTTTACATATGTTCTTGGAAAGATAGTTGGTCAGTGTAGAATGCTTACAGATTTATGTCGAGTCCTGGAGAGTGGCTGAGCTAAGGGAGCACAGTGAAACCTCCTGGCTTGTTCTTTGTGGCTTGGCTGGTTATCAGAGGTGGGTAGGAGCAGTGTGGCACACAGGCTGCATGACACTTCCCTCTGAGACAACGCTGTAACTGTGCAAAACAGGACACAAATACTTAATCTTTTATTAAGCACGGGAAGTGTTTGGAGTACTGCAGTACATTACCTTTTCCTCTATCTCCCTGTGCTGTTATGAGGGATGTAGGTCTCTCTCTCTCTCTCTCTCTCTCTCTCTCTGAGAAATGGTGACAGAAAGGGAGTTGTTCGTTGTAGCTGAACTGTACATCCAGTTGTATGTATCTGCAGAAAAGCAAAGCCCTGCTGCAGAGATCCTCATTTTGAAGGAGAGCCTATAAGGGTCAGTGGTGCCAGCTAGTGGTTGATGGGGAAAAGGGGTTGTTCTCCCTGGGTGCACTGGTGAACTCCTGGAGTTAGCTGAACAGGTATCTTGGGTTTGGTCATTCAGAAATATGTCCTCCCTGTGGCTGCTGGAGCAAGGACCAGAAGCAAAGAAACTGAAATCACAGAAACCCTTCTGTGAAGTGGCTTCCAATAAATGAGATCGGATTCACCATATGTGCTGCTCCTTCATCAGTGGCGTGCCTTTTCTCTTTAGGTTGATCCATCTCTTTTCCTTGCCTCACTTCCCTATCTCTGAAATCAGGCGAGGTTCACTTTTGGGATTTGTCCCTCTTCCTCTTACCAAAATACTTGGAACCATTTGATTTCCTTACAGCTGGCACCTGACACTGGGTCTCTTGTGCCTGCCAGATTCAGGATGCAGGTTTCCTCGCTGGAGGGGGCTGTCTGAAGGCTAGGCACCACAAACATTGGCTCTACAACACCAACAGTCTTGCAGAGCAGAGATGCATGGGGCTGAGAATCAGAAGTTCTGGCTTCCCATTCTGTCACTGAACCTCTGTGCAGTTTGGGAATTTGCTTCTTCCTTTAGCTGACCCTTTAGATCAGGGATAGCCCTTTTTCCAGGAGGACATCAGGTTTGATTCATAAATCTTGGTGAATCCATTTAGGTCACAACCTTAACCCAGAGCCCTTTAAGGGAAGTCTGCAGAGGAATCTGAGCAAGACCACACAGGTTAAGATAGGTAGCACTATTTTATGGAGCAGCCAAACCTGCCCTCCTGCTGGCCATGTCACTGTCACATCTAATGAGCAGTGCTGCAAGTGGCCCACTAGCCGCAACGGTGCTACGGGCTGCTCTGCTGTGCAGGACTGTACGTGGAGGCCCGGACAAAGGTATGACTTCAAGGAGCATGTCAGGCAAGCGCCTCTTGGGGATCAGGTACATCCAGAGTTGTTGCAAGGACCTGGTATGGAATACAAGGATGGTGCCATTCAAAGTCTGGATGTTGTTCACAGCCAGTGAAGTCAGGCAGCGGTTACAATTCCTGGCAACCACTACAAAGGAATGAAACCATAAAAGTGTTTCTAAACAACAGGGAAGCAAGAATTAGTCTGTCCTGAGAAAAAAGGATGAGAAGGGAATGCATGGCAGCTATTCCAGACTTTGCTCTGGAATTTGAGGCATGGGGAGAAATTATTTTTAAAGCAACCGTACTCCAGTGAAGAGGTACAAGGCATCAGGCTAAGTTTCAAATTTCTGTGTGCTCTTGAGTATTATCATACATCGGATCAGATGGCTCCTAACTTTCACAACCTCTCTTGCCTGACTTGCACATCTCATCAGGCTGACATGCTGCACTTGTATCTGGCCCACAGCCTTGGGATAAAATTCTGTTTATTCTGCTGCTAGAAAGTCTGGTAGGTGGGAGGCTGTACTGCATGGCTGTGCCATTCAGTCAGTTCATTCTCTTGCATGATAAATCTGGAAATTTAGCATTATCAGATTTTTTTTCATGTATATACTAGGGGCTGAGTTCTGCTGTGGAGTAAATATTGTTTCACCTGCTGAGACTGGAGCGGAATTTACATGGTTTTGGTGCAGTGACTTCTAATGTGTGGGAGGGAACACATTTTGATGACCTGTTGACTTACTCATATAATGGAAATGAGGGATTTCATTGGACTGATATGATGGAGAGGAATACAGTTTAATAATCTTGCAGGCTTTTAGTGGATACAGGCTACCAGCTGCAATAGTTGCTGTGGTTTTACATGCATGTCCTAAAAGCTCACATTTGTGTCTCTTGAAGCAACAGGGATATTCTTGGAGAGATGCATATTCATAGAGTCTATGTTGACAGATATCTCCCATTCATGCATTGCTCTTACTTGCTTGTAGCCCCACAAGCACAAACTGGTCACTACCAGCACGTACAAGGACTTGTTTTTTCAGTAGGAGGATGCTTCTGTAGGGAGTCGTTTTGCTAGCACAAATATACTCTGAATTTCTCCAGGACCCAGTTGCATACGAGCATGCACACACTGTCCTTTGCTAAAATTCACATACCTGGTGTGTCACTTGCTAGCATTCGTGTCACTTGCTAGCATTCGTGTCACTTGCTAGCATTCGTGTCACTTGCTAGCATTCGTGTCACTTGCTAGTGTTCCAAATCCAGAGTTGCTCTTGGCTGCAACTAGCTTTCCGTTCTGTGACTTCTGGGTCATGTTAATGTGCAAAGGTGTATTGGGAACTGAGTCTTAACTGCAATTCTTTGATTTCCCCATTGAAAAACAAAACAAACAAAAAAATAAACAAAAGGGACTAGTAAAACTGAGTTTGAAAATGTCCCCTTACACCCCCAGACAGGGTTTGACTACGCCAAGCTAGATGAGAGGACAACCAACGAGGTCACTGTGGTTTGCCCCATTGAACTTTGCACTGCTAGTACTGACACGTGAGAAAACCTTTCCGCAAGCTGGTAATACCATGAGTTGTTTTTTTTTAACTGCACCCGACAGGAAATGAAGTGCCATTTAAAGTTATCCAATCAGCTTTTGTCTCTTTTCTCCACTTCTTGCTTGGTTTATCTGCTCTCTTCCTGTTCAACATCCTTTCATCTGGTTAGCAAGAGCAGAGCTGCTGACGGTTCAGGAGGAGTGACTGATGGGGGGAATGCTGTGTGTGTAATATAAATCGTCTCTGTCTTTGTGCGTTTTTGTGCAGAAGGCGGATGGAACATGTAACACAAACTTCAAAACTACAAAGACACAGGAGCAAGTTCTACAGGTTTTTGTGGAATTTATTGAGGGCAACACAACTATTCTGGTGAGTCTGAACTCTTCAGGTTCACTGATCTTTGACCCAATGAGCTTGCTTCAGGGCCATGTGCCCTCCGGTACAAGAAAGATCACTTAAACTATCAAGGCAGAAAATGGTTTGGACTTCCAGTCCCTCTCAGCAGATGGAGTGGACGTGGGGACTTGGTGGGCTGTGAGAAGTAGCTGGCCGAGACCAGTTCTGGCAGCTCTTGCCATGAGTTCATGTCAAGTTCCTCAGGCTAGCAAAACATCGCTCAAGCTAACTTGCGGCTTGCCATCACCTTCGACCGTAAGTGTTGGGTGCAGCAGATGATGTCTAGGCAAGGATTGTGTTGGCAGGAAAACCCGTCATTCGGGAATTAAGTCTGGAGAGGGTAAGACCAGAGCATGGGGGCAGGAAGCGAGATTGGCAGTTGGCTGTGCTCCTACATGCGAGACTCGCCTCAAAGAGCAATTCCTGTACGCAACTTCAGAGGTAGCACAGCAGGCGTGTGGTAGATGGCATAAAACGTCTCTTGTCCTTGGAACTTCAAAGGGTGCCGTAGTGTTTTGCTGCAGTGTAGAAGCCATTGTGAAGGCAGGTTAGCCCTCCAGGAGGAGTGCGCTTGGTAACACAGGGCAGCTTTTTTACCTGCCCCCCTGCCCAACATCGTTGGAGCTTGTTGTCTCTAACAAAATTTCATTCTCTTTTCACTGTGGACAACTGAAATATTTTTAATTGCTTGAAACTTTTTTCTCTTTATTAAAAAGAAAAAAATAAAGAGTATGCAGAAAGTGTAGAGTCAGATGCTACCTCACTGCATCCAAAGCAAGATAGATCAGTAATGCTTGGTGTAACGTGTAGCAGAGGATCTCTGAATTTTCATTCACCATGAAAGCCTGTTGAATTGTGTTTTCAGATTGACTTTAATTATGAACCTGTTGTTTTGAAGGACCTCTAGCCTAAAATCAGCATGATGTCTTCATTATATTGACTCTTGTAAATAGAGTATCTTCATTCATTCTTTACTTAAATGTTTACTGGTTTTTTTTTTTTCCTCCTCTTCCTCCAGAAAAAATACCTCAAGCGTCTGCAGGAAATTCATATAATTCTTGAATCCTCAGACTTCTTCAAGCGACATGAGGTGAGCAGTGAGCGTGATACTGTGGGCTTCCTTTGCCCATTCAGATGTACTTCAGAATAGCCTGCTGTATTAGTAGAAAGGAGTTTGTAGCAGAAGAAAACTAACATATGTTAACAAAACAGATGATGCCTCAAAGCCTCCATCAGAACTATACAGAAGATTAAACCAGTCGAGGAATAATAAATCCTCCCATCTTTATAACATCCCAGCACTTACAGTCCTGGACCACTGCAGGGCATGGTTTCTTAGTACCAGTTCCCCATGGATTCTCTAATCTTGGTGTGTTCCAGTGGGAATCTGTACAGCAGAATGGTAATATGGAAGCTTGCATTTGGAACAGTAGCATTTGGTTGTAGTTTGACAACAAAGACTTTATTAGCTATACTGGATTTACATTGAAACACTGTATAATTCTGCTCTATATGTTCTTGTATGCTTTGCTGTGGAGAAGGCATCACTGGCATTGTAAGTTCTGCTTGTTACAGCTCAAGATTTTGAGATCAGACATTTTATTTTACCTTGTTGATTTCCTCTTGTCACTAGAGGCATTTCTGTTAATCGTGGGTCATGGTCTTTCTTTGGAAGTAGTCACTGGCTTTTGCTGAATTGCTCTAACTGACACCTGCTGCCAAGTGAGCTGGAGAATTGCTTCTCTTCCCTCTGTCTACTGGGGCCCTTTTCCCATCTACAGGCCCATTTATACGTTACTGATTGATATGGTTATGCAAATTAGCATGTAAATTGTCAATGTATAAGTGCAGCCCAAAAGTCTGTTGAGTCGTAGGTGAGATGGTCATTGGAGGAAGTCATCATCTTAGTGGGAAGCATTAAGTGATGGGGGAGAGCTAAAGATATGTTCCTAACCACATCATCTCAATCTGTCTTCCAGGTCGTTGGGAGTTCACTACTTTTTGTACATGATGGCAGTGGGAATGCCAATGTGTGGCTGATCGATTTTGGAAAGACCACCCTTCTCCCTGATGGGCAGACACTGGATCACAGGATCCCCTGGCAAGAAGGCAACAGGGAGGATGGGTACTTGTTGGGATTGGACAATTTGATTGGCATCTTGGAAAGCATCACTGAAAGATGAGTTGAGAATGGCACGAAACTTGCAGGGCTGCTCTGTGATGTTCTGCTCTACTGGGATCACTCAGAAGGAAACCTTTAACTCCCTCCAAACTTGTGAGGTCATCAGTCCGGAGGGAGCTGCATCCAGAACCCAGCAGTTAGTCATCAGAATGACTTTGCATTGGCCCTCTATGAACCTAAATAACTCCAGATTGGTCTGTACTGCACCAGCCTGACTTTGGGCTGGTCCTCAGAGAATGAAGATCTCCATACTCAGGAATCACACCAGCGTGAGTCAAGAGATCTGTGTGGTAAACCAGAATGATTCTCATTTCTGGCAAGCAGATGGGACTCCAGATTACCTCTTAGTGAACCAGAGCAAGTGTGTGGGGATTCAGGGTAGAAAGAACAATTTTTCAGGGAACTGCACAGTCTTGAAACCAGCAAGACAGGTTCCACCCCACCCCCCCCAATTCCAAGTCTTTTTGCTCCTGTGTACACTATAGATTGGACCAACAACTTCTGCTGCGTTGTGGTACAGTGTGCACAAGGTGGAAATGGGTGATAATCACAAGAAACCTGGAGCGAAGGGAGACAGCAGTTTGTAGTGGCTGGATGTGGTAACTGCTGTTGACCATTCCTCCTCTTCTCTACCCTAGCCTCGATTCGTTTCTATCCAAGAACAGCCTTCTATCCAAGAATGTAGCCTCTCAGGAGATTACAAATACTCTAGGGAGAGAATAGCAGCTTATTGTCTCCAAAAACATTTGGCTTTCAGACTGGGTGGGCTGTTGGAAAAGTGCCTAGCCTGGCAAGTTTGGCCTCTTGCAGCTGAACTGCAGTTCTGAAAATCAGTAATGACTCTTTCACACACAGACCAGGGAACTAAGGGTTTTTTCCAAGGCTTGTTTATTTTTAAAGATAAAACTCCTACACATGTGCACACACATGCCCACACTAGTAGCCAGCAACCAATGTCATCTCTTAAGATCATGGTTTGACTGTCTCCTAATGCATGTGACCTCTTGGCCATGTTCCTGTTCCCAAATATGATTCTGCCACTTCAGTCCATCGACTGGCACAGCGACTGGGGAGGTAATGTTTCTGCGTTCACAGCATTACACTAACGATGAGGCAATTCCCAGGCATCTTTCCTCCAAGGTATCAGCTGTTAACTCAGGGCAGTTTGGGGGAAGGCATGTCCATAGATGGCATCCCCTAGTCCCCATCTGGAATCACAGGGCACTCTGTGGTTCATTCTTCTCTTGCTGTGGCCCAGGCACAGCCACAGAAATTTCACAGTGTTTAGGTTAAAAATCAAGAAAGACTGAAGTGGTTTCTTGTAATGGCTTCACATTCCTTTGCTGTTGGCTGCATGTAGTCACTGGAACAGTTCTTTAAATACTAGCAGTATAAATACTATCAGTATTCACATGTTCACTTACATTCCAGGTTTTAACATTAATAACGTGATGATGCAGTTTTCAAAATGAATACAAGACTGATGTTACTATTTGGTTGTTAATCCCCTTTCAACAGCTGAAGCTGGTGATGCACACTGATCAGAAATTGCTGTCTTTTGCCAGTGTCCTGTGTTCAGAAGAGATTCTGAGAACTGTAGGGTATTTGAGAGTGACTCCATGTTTTTGGAAACTGCTATTTCGATAATGATCAAGATTATGAGCAAAAAAAGACTGTTCTGGACCAAAATTTATCTATAACATTTGTAATTAGAATTGAACAGCCTAAAAGAATTCCTAAAAGGAGTTATGTTAGATAACACACTACTGCACTAAGAGAAAGTCAGATTTAATAACTTTTTCATCATCGCTAAACAAAACAGCAGTATTAAAAACTCAAGCTCACTTGTGATCTAAAAGGTAGGCGGCATAGAGTGGGTATTCTGTACGAAGTAATGACATGTGGAAACATTTCATCCTAAACCAGAAGTTGCTTGGTAATTATTTTTGCAGTTCATTGCAAAGTCAGACTTCTTCTGTGGCCTCCTGGAGTCCCTTGCAATTTTACTTTCATGATGGTATGTTACTGAATTTTCCACTTGGATCTTTCAGAGGGTTTACAGGGTTGTGTTGTTATTTTTTTTTTTTTCTAAGTGACAGCGAACCTTCAATAGAGCGCACAGATATCATCATTCCAGATGCTTCCTAACTGTTGAACTGCTATGAGATGATAAATTAATCTGTGGTGAATTTCATACAATTTAAAAAAAAAAACCCCATGAACTTCCTCCTTTCCTGCAACCAACAGGTAAGCCAGTGGTGAGCAGCAGTTAAGGAGAACAGAGGAGGACTTTAATAACAATACCTTTTCCAGGAGACTGCAATTGCAAGCAGTCCTACCATAATAACAAAAAAAAAATTAGGGAAGTTAGAAATGAGACTGTTATGGTGATAGAATTCATTAGTGGTTTGTCTAATTAATCTTCAGAGTTAAAGCTCTTTTTTTCTGTTACCACATATGTGAATCTTTTGCACCAGCGTAACTTATATTCTAGAGGGGAAATTTAGAGGGTAAAAGTTGATGCTCAAATGTCAGTTGAGAATTTTAAGCCAAACTTTTAGAATGACTTTCCAGTTCTAAAGGAGAACTAGAAGCAACATGGTACCAAGTAGCTTCAGAAAAAAAAGAGGGGCTGCTAGCACCTGGGTGCTTTGCAGTACATGGTCTTGGGGGAAAACACGGAGAATGATCCATTCCTCCACAGGAGTTCAAAAGGGGCGGGAGAGCGGAGAAATTGTGACCCTGGTCTGGAAACTCATTCTAGATGATAAATAGTTCCAGCAAGATAGTTTTGAAATGTCTCTTTGGCTTGCCAAGGGGCTAGAAGGGAAGAAACCACAATCTTTTGCTGCTTTTACAGGAAAGGAGAAATGGAGGCAGCTTTCCATTAGCGAACAGCAGGTGTAGGAATGCAGCTGAGCACTGGAGCTTAAGGGGCTGGGGGCTATGACCTCATGAGCAAACTACCACAGGGTAAGTTAGATCCCTTGATTCACAGCAGATGGCCCAGCGTGCCTGTCTGTGTACCCTCACTTGCTGGTGGGAGGAAACAGCACAGCCTTCTTTCACTAGGGGGTAAGTTGCCTTGAATAAGCTTAGATTTACCAGAGGGTCAGCGTGATGCCTTTGCACAGGCATGTAAGATACAAGAGCTGATGCACGATAACCAAGGTTCTTGTTCACATACAAGTCCAGGCTGTAGTTCTCTCACGCCCCTGCTGAGATACCGCCTCACTCTGGAGACACCGAGCGCACGCCTGTTCCCACAGCAGGGTAAGATACGCTGGCCCAGAGGCACGTCGGTGCCGAACAGCTAACCCCTGACTGGGGCACCATGGTCTTTAAACTCAGCAGTTAGCTGCAACAATGCTTACTGCTGTAGCTGCTGCATTCCTGTATGAAACTAGCAGTAGGGCTTCTCTCCCTCCGTTTTGTCAGTGACTTGGTTTTTTGGCCTTGGACAACTGTCCTAGGCCTCTGTTTTGTTCCCATTTTACAGATGGGAATAGTACCTACTTACCTCACAGGACTGGTGTGAGGCTGTCCTTCGGTAGTGCTTGCAAGATGCTGTGAGATTCTTTGGAGAAAGGTGCAATAGAAGAAGAAATGCACAAAGAGATACATCAGCTGAGTTTAAAAATTATGGGTGTTGGGGCCCCACGAGGATATAAATTTGGATTAAATTTAACCAGAGTGGTAAAAATTAAATCCCTCTTAATTTTACACGGGGGGGGGGGAAGAGGGGGGAAGCGGAATTCACTTAACATCTGATCCCGTTCCT
>NW_009259967.1:517206-565311 GCF_000687185.1 Egretta garzetta
AATAGGAGTTGGACCAAACCCTCACGTATCTCAGAGGGCTCTTGCTAATTTTATTTTTTTTGTATTGCTGTTGTTATGATTTGTTATTCTTAAGGTACTGAGATCAAATGGCCTGTATCATCCACAGTGCATCCGTTCTGAACACTACAATGCAATGCTGACCACGGTCACTTTTGACATTGACTGTATTGGTTGAGTGTTTGTTACTCTGAAGTGTGTATGCTACTAAATAAATGAGACTGGAGGAAAAAAAGACATCCGCTGTGATTTCGTCACAGGACAGTAAGACCTTTTCTTCAAGGATTTCCTTAGGGAAGGGCCAAAGCCCATTTATTTCGGTGTTTCTTGTGCTTTTAATTTTTAGCATCCAGTATTTCCTAAACCAAAACCGGTTCTAAGTCATCTAGAAGCCAACGTTGGAGCTTGGTTCCAAATCCCATTTGGGTGCATTTGCTTTAGAACCTGATCCACACAAAGCTGACAGCTTCCTTCAAGGTAAGCTCAGTCTCAAAAATCTCAGTTCCTAGCCTACGCTGTATCAAAAAACTGCATCCAACGGCATGTGGCAGACTCGGAGCAGTTAATTGTTCCACGGGGCAGTTCTATGAGGCAGCAGGGAACGCTTCTCAGCAAGAGAGTGTCCTCTTACCTGTGTGCAAAAGTACTTAGCAGAGAGGGAAACAAGCAGCCACCAGTGGCGTTTCTCTCGTGTGTGTCACCGATATAGAAGTGTACACTTGTCCAGCTTTAACTTGCATAAACAGGCATGTCATCTACTTACATGCAGCAGTCACCCAGCAAGGTAAGTTGGCAAGAAGTGCTGCTGTGGTCAGAGGTAATGACAACTCAAAACCTATTCAACCAAATGAAAAAGCCATATGACAAGATGGGAAGATGTTAGTGATGTCGTGCCTAAGGTCTCTGCGTCAGATCAAAAAGGGGAGGCAGCCAGGAGGAGCACGGCCATGTCTACAGGAGAAACTGCCTCGCAGAGCTCTGCTGCGCGAGGGTCTGAGGGAGACGCAGGTGCCCTGGGCAACACTGTACTCCAGCAGCAGCGTTTTCTTCTCCTTCGGGTAAGTAGGGGGAGGGCATTGGAGGTGGAATAAGTCACACTTGCAAAAGCCCATAACTATTTAATTAGACTTGCAAAGCTTTCTTAGTGCACACCTGTCTGTGGGCAAAGCGGTAGAGAACTTACCTCAGGAAAGGGGTTGATATGAGGCGATGCCTTAAATCTGTACAGTTAAAAATTCTGTGTCTTTAAAGGGAAAATGAATATACTTTTCACATGGATTACAGAATGGAATTAAGCCCAATTCTCCAGCTCATGTCATTCCTCTAGGAAACAAAATGGGGTCCGGGCTTTCAGTTGCCAAAGTAATCTGATGTTGACACTCTGGTTTCAACTCACTGATTATGTATGTGCTACAAGTGTCTCCTTAAAAAAAAACAGTTTCAAGCAAGTTATGTTTTGAAATGGTGGCAACTGAGCACTCTGTGATTGTATGAACAGTAAGCTTCACTCTCAGAACTGCAGGACTGAAGGTTGTACTCTACCTCACTGCGATTGTTATTTTTCTTTTTAGATAATACAGTTTGAGCAGCATGTAGCATTTTGGCAGCACAACAGGAGCAATGTTAGTATATTAATTAAAAACTTATTATCTGGGGGGGTGGGGGTTAAAAGCAGCTAAGAGATCAAGTATGCACAGAAAAACTGTTAACAGGTCAGAGAGCCATAGCGACTGTGCTGACAGGATCATTTAGTTCCATTTGAGTGAGTTAAGGGCGCTTATAAAATTTAGGTTCTTTTCACGCCTGTTTGGTACATGCGCTCCATGTTCTGTCTCGTGACAAGACACTGCATCTGGCTCAGTACCTCCCTGAGCTACATGCTGTTGTAAACCAGCAAAGTGTGTCTAGGAAATCAATAACCACTACGCGCTCTCTCTACTCTTACAGTTGACCTTCAACCCCCGCACTGTTGGTCACTCCTAGAGCCGAGATACTGGGCGGGATGGAGTTATATTCTGGCTCAGTGCAGCTCTCTCTATGCTTGTCCTGTAAATAAATAAGTAAGTACCTTGATGCAGCTATTCAGTAAAAACAGGTATTTGCCCAAAGTGCTGAAGAACTTGCATTTTATTTATGGAATGAAGGCAGAGCTGCAGCCCAGGCTGCGTGTGGCACTGGTAATAGAACTGTGCGCTTCTCTCGCTTCACTTTTCAATGGCTTACCTGGCTTTGTCACGACTGGCCTTTCTGAATTTGTGAATTAAGTTGAGGCAAGTGCTGTGTATGGGGAAAACAATGGTAGCTCAAGCTGGGTAACCATAGGGACCGCAGGGATCCTACCTGCTTCCCGCTGGAATCTTAGGGTGGTTTATAGTCACTTCCATGTGAAAAAGCAAAGAACTGCCTTGTGCTTGCTGCTTTATAAAAAGTCTCCAGGAAGAAAAGGTGGGATAGTTCACTCCCCGTGGCTTCTGAACAAGTCAGTTCTGCCAATGGCTAAGGAGAACTGAAAGCGGAGTCAATGGGCCTGCAAAAAGCGTGGTCATGACCACCAGTGCTGTGCTTGGGATAGAGCCTGTTACAATCACGGGCTGGGAAGCGCTTTGGAGTCACATCCAGTGCAGCTGAACCAGGGTCACTGCGCTCCGCTGTGCCCTCACCACATACGCAGGGAGGAAGGGGCTGGGCTGCTGATGGCCAGTCACAACTGTTGCAGTTTGGCAGCTCACCTTTGAGGGGGGGGGGAAGAACCTACTAATGCATAAACCCTAGGACCAATGTAATCCAAAGGGTAAGGATGTCGAAGATGAGCTGCTGTTATTCCAACTAGCTAAGAGCAGATGCAGTTATTCTTGACTAGCGTGTTCCAGAGGTGGCCAGCCTGAAACATGACCAAAAAATGTTAACCTCTGCAAGAGGAAAGAATGAGAAAATTTCCTGCTAATGGGGCTTTCCTGCCTCATCTAACTGGGCTGTAGCAGCTCCTGGAGGTAAGACAGGACGGGCAATGAGCTAAACAAGAGAGAAGCCAGAGAGCTAAAGCAAAGGTGAAATGGAAAGAAGGGCATGAGGCAAGGGAAACCATCTCCCTTGGTCACTAAGCCCATCAGTCCCCACTCCATTCCTGGAATTTGCCCATACACAGAGGGACCCCTCTGTCCTGACCACCTATCATTTCCCAACGTGGATTTGGAATTACTTCCATGTGGGTCACTGCTGAGAAGTGGCCATCATCACCACTCGAGACTGGAAAAGATGGTATATAAAACTATTCATTCTAAAGCCAAAGGCCTGAAACTATAGGCAGCTTGGAACAGATACAAAGTCAGACCAACAAAGCATAAACCTGAGCTGAAGACGGATTTCAGTCAAGATGGATTCAGACTTGTCACTCCATGCTCTTCTGTATCACACCTCACTTGTGTCCATCCATGAATGAGGCAGAGGACAGGAGCTCTGTGTGGTCAAAGCAAACCCTCTCCTGCCAGCTCATATCTTCAGGCCGCACGTGCACCTGATCGCTAAGTGTGAAGCTCATACCAGAGCACCTCTTCCCTCAGAAAGGAACCAGAGTCCACAACTGACGTCTCGCCATACAACCTGGTTAGACGTGAAGGCAGCGTGCAATCCACCACCGCAGGTTGGCAGTGCAACATTCAGGAGTGGGACAAGGACAAAACGCTTCCGAGACTGTTCAAGCTTAATTTATTTTTTCAGTCTCCTTATTTTGCAGGCTTTAACCAGTAAACATCAGTTTAGACCCTAAGCAACAGAAGAAAGCCTTAGAAATGAGCTGTCTGCAAAACAAACCACCACCTTTACCTAGTCCATGTGCTTGGAAGGTGAGAAGAAATGAGGCCCTGCTCAGGTATGTGAAGCCAAGTCGCGATGTTTGCTCTCTCAAATGGTTGAGCTACTCTGCCTGCCTATGTAAAGGGCACTGTAAGTTAGCGCTTGGATTGGGTTCCCCTCCACCCTGCCCCTCCCTTGCATGGCTTCAGTTCTACCTCAGAGGAGCAGCTGTTAAAACCAAGAACAACTCCAGTGTGCCAAATGCTAGCCGGTTACCCGGGAACCTCAGCAACGCTTACCAACACAGCACAGGAAATTACTTCTGAATATCAAAGTACTTACAGAAATGAAGTTCATCCCCAGTAAAGTCCATTAAAAGAGAAAGACAGTCCATTTCTCATCACCCCATGCAGCTCACCCTTTCTTGAAAAACCGCCTGCCCCTTCCACGCCAGAAGCTGTGAGGAAAGCGACACCATGAGGCAAGCAGCACATTTCCTTCACTACTGAAAGGTATACAATCAGCTCCACCAACTATTTTTTTTTTAATAGTAGATTTGTTTTCCTCTTCATTGCTTGTTTTCAAAGCACGTGCTCAGAGGAGCCTGGAGTTCTTTCATCCTTCCTATTGCTTCCACTTTCAGCAGTAGCTTCATTTTCATGTTTTTCCACAGGGTCTGCTAACAGAGCAGATGCAAAGGTGGCTGTTAGTTATTTACTTCCCTTACACTGCGTGAGCATCATTAGTAGGTGATCAGGACTGTAAAAAGCACTCTGCAGAGCAGCCTTGGCAAGCTGGTTGCTGCTGGCACACCGTGCGTTTTTGGTTTCTTCAGTCAGAAAGAAGCGCAACCCTTGTTGGTCATTAATTCCATCCAAATGCTGCAGTTGGATGGTAGGTCCATTTCTTTTCACCTGAGCAGATTGAGGAGGAGTCCTTTCATTTAGTATTGTATTCTAAATCAGAGCAGCGATGCCATTGTTCTCCACTGCTAAGCTGGTTCAGTGGAACACATCTGATGGACAGAGAGGAAAGCTACTGTCTTCAACGATCTGGGGATCTGGCAGGTAGAAGGAGGAAGGAGAACACTGCTGATGTTGAAACATCACCCATCTGAAGGAACTTAAATGGAGGAAGTAAGTGGAACAGCAAACAGTCCTTCCAGACACACACATTCCCTGATCTTTGGAAGAACCATTTCTGTTATACTGGAGTAACATTCAGGTCATCTGACAAAGACAGACCAGAGTCCCTCTCTCTTGATGTTTTCTCTGCTTTATAAAAAGGCTTTTCATCTCTGTGCAGACTGGAGCTCCTTAGCACAGCTGCTCTGACCTCTGCCAAAGCCGATGGCTGGTGGTCAGTGCCGCAGCACAGGTCATCGTAAGCGTAATTTACATTGCCACAAGGGAAAGTCTGGAGTTTCACCAGTTCAATCCCACCGATATCCAGGTGAGGGCAGTTGCTTTGACTTGGAGATGCTGGAGATGCCCGAGAGCTAGAAGAACTGCAATTCCCATCAAAGCCCGAATCTTCCCGCTCTGGAGTTGCTTTGAGCTTGGAGCTGGGGCTGAAGTGACAGATATTCTCTAGCACCCATGATCCGTAGGTTGGGTTCCAAAGATTTTTTGTTTTGTTTTTAAGTCTGTGGGTTGGTGGATTGCTGAGCTCCAACTTCTGGTTTGAGGTCTGCTGGAACCAGGACCCGCTGTTGGCATCGCTGAGGCACGGCAGGCTGGGCCCACGAGCAGTCCGGTTGCTCAGGTTCTCCGCCAGTAGCTCTTGTGGGTATTGTACACGTTTGTGCCCAGCATGGTGGGAGTCCAGTGTTTTAGGCGTCGCCTGTGGTGTGAGAGAAGGGCTTACCAACAGGGGCATGATCCCACCAGAAATGTTTGGGCGCATGACTGTACTCCCTTCCTCCTCTGGTGCAGGGCCACACTCCACGGGCAGCTCAGTGTTGATCACATCAGGGTCCTGAAAAAGCAAGACAAGAATCTGTTACACCCTGAGCACCTCCAGGGTGACTGTCACACCTGCAGTTTAAGAGAAATAGCTATGAGAGCAAAAAAGCTTTTCGCAGAGGCTGACATCAGGTTTGGGCACTATTCCTGCACGTTGTACAAGGTGCTATGTGCCATCGGGATGTCGCATGCTGTTAGGACTTGCAGAAATGCTCTCTCATTTACATGCTCGCTTTGAGCAGAGGCTGTGCTTTACTGAAATCAAGGGCTAAGCTGGGGGGCACAAGTGTATAATTTCTCCCTCGGGAGGTTGGCTCCAGGCCTGTAGCTGTAAAATGCTATCAGATGATGAACTCACCGTGCCATCTCATTCCCCCCTCCACTCCATGCCAATTCAGCTGTGGCTTTCGAGCAGCATTAGGCAAGGTCAGAATATGGACCTTGAAAGAGATTCTACATACCCTGCCATCACAAAATGGAGGACATTTTGCTGCTGAACAAGCTGAGAGCTGAAAGCATCCACATGCACAGGAACAGTATAATCTCATTTTGGTTAGGCCGAAGATGGGAGAGTGAGGATGGATACCGGAAAACGCAAATGGAAAGAGCAGCTGAGCCAACAGCACCGCCATAATCGGGGAAGTTATTAGATCAGTCTGTCAGGACCCTTCACTTTTTTGGGCACTAAAGCTAGTGCCTTTGGATAGCTGGCATTCCATGGATTATCATCCATTGGGATACCAAAGACCAATACCTGTGTGCAATACTTGATTCTTTCCAGGATGGTTGAGAAGTTTGGCCGATACTCTGGGCTGTGCTGCCAGCACTGTGTCATGATCCGGTACCTTAAAATAAATAAAAAAAACCAAAAAAGTATCACTCAAGAAATAATTATGTAAAATATGTTCCCGTACGAAGTGCTCATGGGTCCAGAGGAACTGCACCTTGGGTCCTGAGCCATTAGGGAACCACTACTTAAAGCAAATCCTATAGTGCTATAAGCTGTATACAGGAGGCAGCAGCTCAGGAGACATTCAGTGCCACCCACTTAACAAGGGGGACAATCACCATTCCCTGACTAAAGGTGCTTGGTTGCCTTGACCTGCTCGATACCCGCTATCCCTTGCCTTGTGAGAGTAAGGAAATACTTACACTGGCCCTGGACAGTTTTTTGGTGGATCCATTCTTCCTCCACTGGTGACAAATTCCAGCACTTCCTGATTGGTTTTGCAAGGGTAGGGCATGTAGCCTAGGGAGAAAATCTCCCAAAGCAGCACACCAAAGGACCTGTATCAGAAACCAGTCAACAATACCAATTAGGTTTCACTCGTGTTCCGCAAACCTGGCACGAAGCTGTGTAGGTAACACTACAGCAACAACCTTTTCAACCTGTAGGCCAACCACAGTAATATGCAATTAGCTTGATTATGAGTCAACTTCAATATAAAAACCCAATCAATCAAAACCTTTGCTCAAGCTCCAAAAGTAGCTTTGCGGAGGTTTCAAAATATTTCAATAACTCTGAAGTTGTTCTCTCCGCTGCATTTGTTATTTTTAGAGCAGGAAATGCCCTTTGCTATGTATGGTCTAATTGAAAAGAACCATTAGATCTGGCACGGAGATTCCTACCTTACCAGGGAAGACTCAGGGTATTTGAATCGGTGTGTGGGAACAGGGTGCTCAAGAATAAATTCAAGTATGAGACACCCAGTAAAACCGAAAGGCAGCAGCATTTATTTTTTTGTCATGATATGGTTGCTCTTTTTTTTTACATCCACGGGTCAGCTAGGCAGTGCCACTGAAAATAATGGGTGACTCGGACCCAGGCAAGTCAAGAGGGTTCTGCCAGGACTTCAGAGGGGTTGGAATTTTAAGAGTCGCTATTTGCTGCAAAGGTGGAAGAAATTTCCGGTACATGCATGTTACTTATAATAGCCTGTCGCAGGAACTGTAGCACTTTCCTTCAAAATATGTAGTGCTGGCTGCTCACAGTTAGGCGCTGATAAGCAATCCCTTGTCTTCCGGCATCACCAACAACTTCAGGAAACTGGGTCAGTGTGGCATTTAAGGGAATGTCTCCGTACAGTATATTGCAGAATCTACTGCACAGGGAGAGAGGCGTTCTTGAGCAGCTGGAAAGCTTCCATTCCCCAGCACCTGCACATGAATGTGCTACTGTTGAGGGGGTGCTTATTTTAAAGAAAGATTAAGTTTCATGAGGAATCAATATATAAATATTGTTTCCTCAGCAACCAGCAAGGACTTCTGATTAAATCTGCTGGCGTTTTATATAAAACAGGAAAAAAAAAAATCACACAAAAATGTAACTGGTGGTAGAGAGAGAGTCATTTACAAGATCTGTAATCAGGCCTCGTCACTGACAGAAACTGAGGGGCAGATACTGAGGGCTGAGGGAAGCGTCTGATGGCATTGGCCTGGATTTTTAACTGAGACTTCTTGGGAATCTAAACTGCTTTCTCTTTTCACTTCTTAATTGCCTTTATATGACACTCTACATTTATGTAGAGTGAATTTTTATTACCTCCATTTAAGTTAGATTTTTAAATTCTTATTCAGAATCCTTTAGATGTGCTTCTCCTGAATGCAGAGGGAAGACGTCTAATATTTTTCTGTGAAATTCTGAGAGCAGTACATTTGTTGACCCTTTCACTGAGTAGCAGAAGTCACTGAAAGAGAGCTATTACCAGGTATCAGTCTTGGAGGTGAAAATGCCCTCTAGAAAAGCTTCTGGTGGCATCCACTTGACAGGAAGCATGGCTCTTCCTCCCTTGCGGTAGTAACTTGCTCTGGGAAAGATAAAACGCATGGAGAATGTGTCACAGTCTGGAAGGCTGAGATATATAAAAGATCTTGTCACCACAGCAACAGCAGCTGGGGATCGCATGCAGCAATGGGGGCCAAGTGAGAAAGAGGAAAAGTCATCACCACAAGTAGCGCGTTGAAGCAGTATTTTACACCCTCTTTGCAACTAGGATGGAGACTGAGGATGTTGTAGGTGCACAGCTGAAGACTTCAGATTTGCTGATGCTTTGCACAGAGTGCTGATGCAACAAGTCTTGACATCATAAACTGAGAATTATGGATGTTTTTCTTTTAAATTTAAGATTATTTATGATCAACCAGCTAATAAATTTGCCTATGCTTTGTTTAGTGTCCACATGTGTTTGTAGTGTTGCCTGGGGCCCAGTCTAGAATAAACACAGTTGAAGTATATTGGCTAACAGGCATAGACCTGTTAATTTACAGTCTGTTAACTCCAGTTAGTTAACTGGTAATCAAATTCAGACACATAATGGACAGTTCCACTGCTTCAGATTCCATGGGACAGTTCAAACTGGTCAAACTGGTACGGGTTACTGAGTTCTTCACAGGACTGAAATGGCCTTTCACCTACCTGTAAATATCCCTGGCCATCCCAAAGTCACCAATCTTGGCTATTCGTCCTGCTCCAGTGCAGGTCAAAAGGCAATTCCTTGCAGCTATATCTCTTCAAAAAAAAAAAAAAAAAAAAAAAAAGTTAATTCTAAACTCTTAAGTAGCTAAAGGAATAAAGAAAATTAGACCCAGTCCTGCAAGTCTTAGTTGAGTCATCTTTACACAAATGAGAAGAGCCTTATTAAAAATAAGAACTAACGCTAGCTACATTATAATTTTTATTAAGCACAGTTCTTAAACTGCATTTAAATTACATTTTCTACCCAGTGTTTTCCAAGCATTCTCCACTCCCATCTCCTTTCACTAAGGCAGAAAACAGGGTTGGTATCAGACCAGGGACACATCCAACCTTTTTTGCTTCAACCACATTATGACAGATTTCTTTCTTGCTCTATTTTTTTTAAAGAGCAGCATCTCAGCAGTGTCTCCACCAGTTACAGATGTGATGCTATTGGGTAGTCTTAGTAAAATGCTTCAAAAGTCAACGTGGGACCAGATGCAGTAAACTGTTGCTTTGTTGCTTGTGGGTATCTCCCGTGGAACCGAGCAAAGCTACATATGGGAGCAGCCGTTTGCTGGGTGCAAGTTTAGCTTGTGACAAATGGCAGTAATGACTGCATGGCCAAGACTGAAGGATTTGTGTTCGTTTTAAATATGCATTCTGAAAAGGAACTCATTAAAAATCGTAGCACTGTGGGGGTCCTGTTGACTGCCAAGAAAAATTAGTTCCTTGAATAACTCATATGTTTCTTCCCACTGCCAGCCTTGAAAAATCCCTCAGGACTTGGAAGCTCAGCTTTCTCTTCCATCATCAGCTGTGACTCCTAGATGACAAGACCTGTCCTTAGTGACATCTCCGCAACCCCACTGCGCTACCTTTTCCCCCTAGGGTACCCGTTACCTGTAATGGTAACCTTCTTCCCTCCCCGACCCACGCTGAGTAATACTGACATCACTAACAGATACTAATACAGAACCTGAACCAAATTTCTTCTATACTGATTTCCTGAACTGTTGGCTAAACCAAAACGAGTCCATTCCCAGGTTGCTTATACTAGAGATCTAACAATGCAAAAACTGACCCCGAGAGGTTTTTTTAAAAGTGATATGCTGCTGTGAAGAGAGTCAAGCACTAGCTTCTTCCATCTCTCTTCTGAAATGGAGATTGGTCTTGAGCAATAACAGCTGGCCTGTCCATCTGGTGACATAAATGTTAGAGGCTTTATGTGATGACTGCTGGGCTCAGTGACATACGGTAAGAAAACCAGGGAACACCTACCTGACAGGAGGAATGAAAACTGGTTTTATAAAACACTTGTGGAGAACATTTCTGTTGAGTTTCTATTGGACTTCTTGCAGCACAAGCAAAAATTGGCCCTTATCATAAATTCAACAGATCAAAGTGGGCAGAGGTTGATGAAAGATATTACTATTACAGCAAGGATTTTTAAAAAATAATGCTGTAGCAATTAACTCTGAAGTTTCCAATGAGAATACTGATCCTCTCATGTACTCGTTAAGAGATCCAAGAGCCAAAACTTGTTGCACGCTCTTACCGCTCTTTTTTAATGGCAGAAAACTCTAATCCTTTTTTCAAAGGAACTAACTTACTGTTCCAATATAAAGGAGACTGAAAACTGTCTCAGACGCTCCAATCATAAAGCCATAACATATCCCGTACCTCAGTTTCATGGCTTTTTGCTGATTGTTGCTGGCCACTTGTTTCCCTCAGTTTCTCCAGTCTCTCCTCGCTCCTGCCTAGCTCTGCCTCTTTGCTCTGTGCATGTGCTTGTGCTGTTCTCTACTTGCGTAACTGCAGGCTGCACCCTGGTTTAGCTAGAGCCTGCGTGACCCTCTTGTGTGCAGGCCTCTCCTTTCCTTTACGCACAAGGGCTAAACTCAGCATGGACTTCATACTCGGGAAGAAACTCAGTTGCACACTAAGCCTGGGAACGTTAAGAGCTGAAACAACTCTTAATCAGGAGCAAAGGAGTCCAATATCCAACTGAGAATTTTTAAAGGCTACCTATATTAACTTTTACCTCTTCTATAACATTTTATTCTTATTTGAAGCCTACCATACCAACATTTTTTTTCTCTACAAAAGAGGAAGAAGAGGTGTGAATAGACAAATATGGGCTCCCCAAGACCACACAGCAGGTCAGCCCCTGAGCTGGGAAGGAAGCCTTAGAGTTGTGGTTTTACCTCCTGTTACCTCTGTTCTACCCTCTTCTAGTCAATGGCTCAAATATGGTGGGCTGTCCTGTGCTGATAGGACAGGGAAAACGTTAAGTCAAGATAGGGAGATCAGAAAAGAGAGAAATGATGTCTTACTGTTTTACAAGCTAACGCAGAGTGACACTACCATCTAGTGGACTGCAGGGCTCATCTCATATGTGTCTACATTGTAGGCACCGGAAAATTAGCACTTGAACACGTTCACTTGGAACAAAAGATTCCTTTCTCCCCAGCAGTTTGAAGAGCAGTGC
Organism: Egretta garzetta; assembly: GCF_000687185.1. Taxonomy (NCBI): domain Eukaryota; kingdom Metazoa; phylum Chordata; class Aves; order Pelecaniformes; family Ardeidae; genus Egretta; species Egretta garzetta. Next base: position 528,926 of record NW_009259967.1, read on the forward strand.
AGAGCCTAACTCCTACCAGAAACCCGTGAGACCAGCCCGACCATCAAAGCACAGGCCTGTGTTGGTAGAGGAAATCTCTTTCTCCCCTCTGGAGATTCGTTCTGTCTAATCCACTGCAAATAGAAACCGTGTGAGCTTCACATGCCTTGAGATAACACCCGAAGGGACTGTTTCTCCTCACCTGTGGATGAAATGATTCTCTTCCAGATATTTACAGCCGCAGGCAATATCAAAGGAGACACAGAAAATGGTAAGGGAAGAATAGTGGAGTAGAAGAATATAGTTCAGGCAGGGGATAATCAGAGAGGGGCGGAAGAAGGGATAGGGAGAGACAGACATACAGGGTGGGGGAAGGGTTAAACGAGTCAGGAGCAAAGAGGAACATAAGCAGATCAAAGCGCAGAGTGAGAAAATGAGTAAACTCTGATTTAAGCCAAAAACCTGTCAGAAGATTTCACTTCTCCTGAGCACAGTGCATGAGGGCAAGTTGGGGAGAGATTTATGGCCTGGCCTGAGGGTGGGAGAGAACTATTCCCTACTGGTGTTGGACTTTGTGAAATCAAAAGACAAGCAGGTTTAAAAGATGAGATGTGAGCAAAAAAAAAAACCCCACCCACTTTTAAAGAGTTAATAAATAATCAACAGAAATTAGCACACGAACTCGGAAAGAGAGCAAAGATGCACGAGTGCACATCTCTGCACCAGCAGTCAGTGTTCATCAACTTATCTGTTCTTGTAGAAGGTCAGAGATTACCCTCAGGAGCAGTATGCAAAAAAGGGATGCTTGGCCACCAGACCCCGGGACCGGTACTAGTCCTTCACCATCTGCACTTCCCTAACTAAGAACAATAAAGAAGTCTTTCTCCAGAAGCCCTGCTTATTTTCATCCCACCATTTATTTCCCCGTAGGGAAATCTCCTTGGTGTTTCTCCAGGAACTTGTGTATTGCTCTCGGGAAGCGTGGGGAGAAATTACTACACTGCTGATCAAGAGCCTGAGAGATGTCAAATAAATTGTTCTTTTTAAAGCTGCTTTTATTTCTTCTGGATGCTGTTATCGCTGTTATTTCTCGTGCTCAAACCACATAACATACACTACAGCCACTGGGGCACTATTTTTACTGGCTAGGCACATTATTGTTCAAAGGCCTTGGACATCTGCCAGGGAGAATTATTATAGTTTTAAAGTAGGCATTTCCGGAGAGGAAACGAGGAGCAAGGAGGAGAAATAGAACCACAGACTTCTAGACCTTATCCCTGCTCCGGGACCCCTCTGTCAGAAGACTCTGGTGCATTTTCTCTGCAGCCAGGGAAACAGTGAAATACATCAATGATGGGGCCAGTTCTGTTTTCAGAAAAGGTGTACAGGGACCTTTTTTTGAGTAGTAAGAGGACTTCAACTATCGTATTTGCTATCCGCTGGCATGCCAGCTAACATAGCAGCAGGCTTGTTTTCACATGGTATTTAAAAAATAACTGTTCTTTACATTACAACTATGCATAATATTCAAGTAAGAGTATTTATTACTCTCTGCTACCCACAGACTTTATTTACTCACAGAAATTGCACCACTTTCACTATGATGCCAAAAATAAAGATATACAAGCTCCTCCATCTGAGTTTATACCACTGTAATTGCATTTAATTAGCATATTTACTCCTGTATGAGGAAGAGATTAAGCTTGACCTTTTCACAACATGTTAATACCAGCATAGGAGTATTCACACATGAAGCTATTGGGGGGGGGTGGAGGAGAAGCTGTGCGACTGCATCATGTGGCATAGGAGTGCATGTGCCACCAGTCAGCCTCCTCCCCTGTAGGCAGCCAGGACAGGCACCTCAGTACAACAAGAAATATTGTAGAATCAGGCCTAATGCTTCCTTTTTTTTGAAGCCTCTGCTCAAGCAGAGCTATATCCTTATTTAACAGAGGTGCCCAGGATCACGCTCTTAAGAAGCAAGAACACACATCTGGAATCAGCTATTCAGTATAAGAACACTGAAACTAATTAATTCCAAACGTTCACTGTACGTGATTGGCATCAATACAGTATTAGAAATCAGAGCTAATTTGCAAAAACCCTCATGACAGCTTTTTATAAAGGTGGTTTTTTAAACAAAAATATTTTACTTGATAATTTCACTTGCATTGATTTAAATCCCTGTCACAGTGCTACATGCAGGCTCAGCTCTTCAAGACGTATAAATTTGTGCACCTCCATACGGTGCTGAGGCACACCTGCTGAGGACCGAGTGCTACAAATGCCCATTACTGCACACCAGTGTTGTAACTTCAGCTCCTCACACCACCATCACAGTGCACAGAAAACAAGGCAGACACTGAGGAAAGCAAGCCCCTTAATTTGTAGTCCAGTTGACAGAGAACTCTGGAATGGCAGGACAGGATTCTACTCTTTCCTCCTCAGTTACTAACAGTTCTGGCACTGCTTTCATTTTCTCTCACTGACACCTGCTTACGTCAAGCAAACGGACGTACGTATCCAGAGTTTGTAGGAGCTGGGACACATACACAGCCCTGCTTGGCTTCAGCACCTTTACCCAGTTCATAAAAACAATAAAACCAGTCCTACTAAAATCAACCGCAAGCCTAGCAGGGAAGTTATCTCACCACCCTGGGTCGATTCTGCCGAAGAAAGCTCTTCATATCTCCTCCAGCCATGAGCTCAAGCAGGATGAAGCGAGGCAGCGTCTGCAGGCTAACACCGATGCACTGCACGATATTTTGGTGATTGAACTTACTGAAAGCCAAGATCACAGCAACGTGGAAGAGAAAGACAGCGTTAGTACCTGGCCAGCACCCATCACACTCACTGTGCCTTCAGCTCTGACAACCTGGATTGAAGCAAATCCTGATACAGTCAGGTCACCAAACAAATTCCTGCTTCAGCCATGTCAAAATTCGTCTCTGGTTATGACAGCCCCAAGATCAGGGTTAGGCCTGGCTTTGCCCATGGAAAGCTTTCAACAGAAGGTACGAAAAGCAGAGCCTTCTGTCTGCAAAGAGAGGATTTAATGGGCATGCTGACTGAAAGATGGGCGTGACGTGAGAGGGAAAAGAAAGCTAAGCACTTCAAATACACATGTATTACTGGCATTTGTTGAAACAAAATCCTGACCGGTGGGGATTTTAATCCAGCATTGGTTATTGCTGTCTAGTTTGGTGGACTCCGTTCAGTGTCTAGTCTGCCAAAGAGGGGCTCAGTTACTACCTCCTGCAGCAGCTGCTTATGGGATGGCTTTCTGCCTCTTACACAAGAAAGCTGAGACTTGTCAAGAAACTCAGTAAGACTCAGTCATTACAAAGCAGCATCTTCCCTTGGATAGTGATTACCTGCATAATACAGGAACTGGAAATGGAAAGGCAGCTGAGGAAGAGAAAGGGTCATGTGCTACTAAGTGAATCAAAGCACTCTGTAATCGATTGAAATTGCCCTTTAAAAGAACATACGTCAGTGTTACCTCCTGTTCAGCTGCCAAAGTTCTTGCAGGCTTTAGGAAGCAGCAGTATGTCATGAGATTCGTGCTTTAATAGCAGAAAAACAGCATCAAGGTATGAGCTGGGTCAGACAATGAGAAGAGGAACTTCATGTTGCACAAATTAAAAATGCTTAAGTTATGATCACTAACAAACAACCCTGACTATACTATTATTTTAAAGTCACCCTTGACTATACTATTGTTTTAAGCTTATGGATTTGGGTTAATGAAATAAATTCCAAGATTGGAATACTTAAAGTACAGGTGGTAATAGGAATGGTTGCTGTTACATTTTCCAGGCAGGTTTTATAGATCGCATAGTTCACCATCAGAGGGTCGTGCAGATGAGACCTTATAAAGGTTCTGCCAAGCTTGCAAAGACATCAAAAGCCAGAACACATCTAAGAGAAATGGCCACACTGGGAGACGGGCTGTGTTCCATCTGTGCAAGCTACACACGCAGAGCCATATTCATTACCTGATCCCTACAGAGGCTCCAGAGTGTCTCACACAGCTATTTTTGTGCAAACAAAGGGTAAAAGCCCAGGACTTTCACTGCAAAAAGCACCTACTTAAGGCAAACAGTTCTACAGACAGGAAAAGCAAAAAGGCTGCACTTACGCTTAGCTACTGCCTGAAAGCCACAACGGGAAAAGCTTTTCACACTTTCTACTTCTTCAGCTGCCAAACCTGCTCTTATAAAACCTCTTAACTTTTATTTGCAAGAGATAATATAGTTTAAGCCCTAGCATTCAAACCTAAAAGCTTACCTCCCTGGCACAAAGCCTGCGTTGTACCACCTTAGTGCTGGTCTTGCAGAGGCTGAACTTCTGAGTCACTGCACAGGTGGCTCGAATCTTTAGCTTTCCTATTGCTTTCCATTTCATCACTGAAAATCTGTTTTAGCAAGGGCTTCAGGATATGATTTATACTGAGTAAAAGGGCAATGGGATTCTTCGAAAAGTAAAACGTTTCATGTTTGTAGAAAAACGTTGTGCCTTTTTACTCCTCTGAACGGGACCAGCAGAACCAACCAGCAGCATTTTCTGTTGAGATGTTGTACTGGTTTTGGGTGGGATAGAGTTAATTGTCTTCACAGTAGCTCACATGGTGCTACGTTTTGGATTTGTGATCAAAACAGTGTCGATAACGCACTGATATTTCAGCTATTGCTGAGCAGTGCTTACGCAGCGTTTCACACTGTCCCACCAGCAAGGAGGCTGGGGGTGCATAAGAAGCTGGGAGGGGACCCAGCTGACCCCAACTGACCCCAGGGATATCCCATACCATGTGACATCATGCTCAGCAATAAAAGCTGGGGGAAGAAGGAGGAAGGGGAGGTCATTTGGAGTTTGGCATTTTTCTTCTTAAGTAACCATTACATGTGACGGAGTTCTGCTTTCCTGGAGATGGCTGAACACCTGCCTGCCCATGGGAAGTAGTGAATGAATTCTTTAAGTTGCTTTGCTCACATGCCCAGCTTTTGCTTTACTTCTTTATCTCAGCCCACAAGTTTTCTTAACCGTGCCGTTCTGTTTCCCTTCCCCATCCCACTGCTGTGTGGGGCTGAGCTGCCTACTGGCATTAAACCACCACAGATGTGCAACAGAAGAACCTCAGTTACTTTGTTTGAGATGAACAAGTAGCTGCAACCAGTAACTCTCATGCTACTAAAATGCCATCTATTGAAAAATAAGTCTGGATTTCTTTTCCAAACCTAAGCAAGTGGATTAATAATTCTTAGTACCTGCATTACTCCCTTCCCCCCTGCCCACCATCAGTATAAAAACCTTAAACTATACCTGATAATCAATGCTTCCATCAGGAAATCCATCTCATCCTGCTCAGAGCAGACTTCTGGCAGGGTCTGTTGGGAGATAAAGACAGTGAGGACCATCCCAACAAAGAATTGAGAACATTTAGGTGACCACCAAAGGGAATTTAAAAAAAGGAAAAGAATGAGCATGTAACATGTGATGACTTCAGGAACCTGTGAGGAGGGCTTCAGCTTTTCAGCGCCCAGATCATTGGGTTGCACGTGACCCATTCGGTAGTTGAAGTTAGGACAGGAAACTGGTGACCTACTTGGAGAATTTTTGTGTGCATTTTACTATATGCAGTGTTCTGGAGTAAAATAGCTTCAGGTACACATCAAGAAACGCATTAGCTGTGGAATTACAGACCTAGTTAGCACTTCAAAATTACAGGTGTTAATTTATTTTCCCTTTTTCTGTATGTCCACATTGCAGCATGTGCTTCCATGTTGTATGACACATACAGTCACATGATTTAAATAATTCTGTCACGTGGCCTCATAGCTTTCTCTCCAGCCAGCAGATTTGGACAGCATCTGCCACCGATAAACACAAACTGAGAGCACAGGCAGCAGTAGAAGCAGCTCCTGCTACTGTGCCCACCATTTTAATGTTACGGGATGGCTTGGCTACAGCTGTGCGTATTGCTCACTGCCAAACTGCACGCAGAGAGGTGGGACGTTTACTGCTCAGCATGGTGAGGCTGGCATGGAAACAATTCTTGTCACCAGCAGTGTGGGATACAGAAGACAGGGTTGCATTTTGCTGTCTTAATAAGTGATTGCTTCACACAGGACGGTGCAGATGATATATTAAACAGGTGGAATGCCCACAAACAATATGTGGACTATGCTGCAAATATATTTTTTTAATTTATTCCCAGTTTGCACCCGCTTCTTCTGCAAAGTCAGATCAGGACTGATAACGCTCCATCACGGAGCAAGGTCAGCATAGCCACAGCTTGCGCCCCGTGGACTCTCTACCAGTTTCCAGCTGGGGAGAAGAGCAGCCTTTTGATGACGTCCAGGGTGTTCACTTTACGGGGAGCTGGTTGAACAAGTGGGCAGGGTGGGCAGACAAGGACCTAACAAGTAGCCATCATTGCTGAGACTTGCAAAACTGGTGACATCCTCACTGGATTATCACAACGGAACAACATGCTGATCTGCTTCTGTTTGCCACTGTGCTGTGGCGCTTCCTCCAGTCTGGACCGGGAAACTGGGTTGGGCCATTACAACTGCTTGCTAGTGCCTGCTCTGGGTTTTCATGCACATTCGTTAAGTGGCACAGGGAAGTCCATAATCACATGCCGTAATACATGATTCTTTCACTTTTTTTTTTAAAGAGGGTTTTGAAAGACAGGAAAAATAACAATAGAACTTTTTTTTTATTAATGAAATCTATGTTTTGGGATGAACTCATAGAAGTAGATTTGGTTCTCTGAGTCACAAGCTCATAAAAGAACAAAAGCAGGCTATGAGCATCTTTAACTTCAGGGCTGAGTAACTGACAAATCCTGAGGCAACAGCAGTAATTTCACAGAAAATCAGCCTGTTATCTCTTGCCATTAATGACATGGAAATTAGCATGATATCACCATATATATTCACAGCAGCTTATTTAACACTGCAATACTAAGACACTACCTGAAAGTTTCACATACAGTAGACAAACACTACTCTCAGTATAAAAGAAATGTAATTGAGAAACAATACACATTTTTAAATATGGTAATGTCATGTGAAAAACTTAGGAGAAAGCACTCAAAACCACTGAAATGCAGAAATAATAATATATAAACATTGCTATAAATGTTTACTGTTTGCTGTCACATAAATGACTTTGCACATCCAAAGAAGGGCAACAAAGCTGGTGAGGGGTCAGGAGCACAAGTCTGATGAGGAGTAGCTGAGGGAACTGGGGTTGTTTAGCCTGGAAAAAAAGAGGCTGAGGGGAGACCTTATCGCCCTCTACAACTGCCTGAAGGGAGGTTGTAGCAAGGTGGGGGTCGGTCTCTTCTCCCAAGTAACAAGTGATAGGACAAGAGTAAATGGCCTCAAGTTGCGCCAAGGCAGGTTTAGGTTGGACATTAGGAAAAATTTTTTCACCAAAAGGGTTGTCAAGCATTGGAACGGGCTGCCCAGGGAAGGGGTCGAGTCCCCATCCCTGGAGGTATTTAAAAGACGGGCAGACGAGGTGCTTAGGGACATGGTTTAGTGGTGGGATGGCAGGGTTAGGTTAACGGTTGGACTTGATGATCTTAAAGGTCTTTTCCAACCTGAATGATTTTATGATTCTAAATGCTTCATACTAATATTTACCAGGGCTTTTTTTTCTTTCAAGATTTAGAAATCCCCTTCTAGTCCACAATGCCCCCAAAATGTCTGTTTGTTGGTATTTTTTCCCCATTATGTTTCTTTTTTTCTTGGCTACTCAGTTCCACAAAAATCATTGTGGCAGAAAAGCCACTGTGGCAGATTCTCTGCTGGGGTGAACTGATGGTTCTCTGTCGATTTCAAGGGAGCTATATTTATTAATGCTGATAAAGAACTTTTATTTTAACTAATCATATTATGCAGTCTCCAGGTGACTAATTCACACAACTTCCCATCTGAGGGCACTGATACTATCTCTCCTGAGCAACGGGAATGGAGCTTACAAAAGACATTGTCCTTTTTAGATTCTCCTCCTACTTAGATCACAACTTACAGCCATTAGGCATGCAGCACACAAGACAGAGGCTTTACTTTCAACCTCCTGCTAGTGCCATACAGCTTAAAAATCAAAGTTTATAATTCCCAGATGCAGCAATGTGTGGAAACCTGCATCACACACATACATATGTCATTATGCACATGATGAACATGAATCTCCAACTGGAATAATAATAGGATAATATGGCTCTTATGGGTAATTATTGGTGTATAAGAAATTTGTAGGTACTGACCTTGATAGCCACTTGAAGAGGGTTGGGATCCCCTGCAATGCCTACCACGGTTCCCTCATAAACCTCACCAAATGCACCATGTCCTAGTGCCCTGGAAGAAAAAAAGAGAGAACAGATGTTACTATGCCCCTGGATCCACCACTGGCCGAGCTCTTCTCTTCATCCAGACCAAGAACAGGAATAGAACCTGCTGTAAGAGATGGAGTCAACAACAGAGTTTTGTTTTCATCTCAATACCTCTGAAAATAACTTCTCAGTATTTTCTATCACTGTCACTAAAGCAGGGAGGTTGGATCCCTGATGGTTCTGAACAAATAAAGCAGCCTGCTCAACCCTAGGGTGACAACCAAGTATGGCAGCAAGGCAAGAAAGAACTGCAGAACAACAGAATAAGGTAGCTGCAATCCGATGTCTTCAGGAGATGGTGTAAGACAGCACATAAGGATGATCAAGATTTTCCTTCTAAAGTTTACATAACTTTGATCAGTATCATCTGGATGGTATAGAGCCAAAGAGCAACCTAGCATGTATTTTGTCATGACAGAAAATGCTGAAAGAGAAATACTGCTACAGATTTGGAAGGGAGTTACTGCCAGGTGGCAAGTGTAATTCAGGACATCACATAAAAACACAGAGGTGAAATACCCTATGTTTTGTGGAGGAACATGAAACAGGAGACTCATGAACTTATACTTCTGCTTGAGAACTTTATGGAAATGAAATAATCTTTGAGAACATAATAAGTGTCACATCTGTCATATTTTGGCTGGCTTGGACTAGGTGCTTTCCAGTTAGTCAGACAGGTGGCCCTCATTTTCTTGTCCTGGATACCTGATGATGAGTAAAACAAGCATGTGAGCCCTCCCTCTGCCTTGACTTCAGGCTGCCTTTCCTGTCCTCTGCCAGAGAGCAACCCCTGCTGCAAACCTTACCGAAGCAGAGAGATGTTCTTCCGTGGGATCTCCTTCAGCTCGCTCAGAGTGGCGGCCTTCCCTGCGAAGCAGTAGTTGGGGTTGTAATCTGTCATGATGGTTGATGTGCGGACTTTGCTCAGTTTATATTCTGGGCTCTGGAGTCGTGCTCTGGTTCCTTCCAGCTGCTGTTTCTTAAGGTGATAAACTGGGGGTGGGGAGACAAATAAAAATGCACAAACAAGATCAACATCCAGAGAGAAAAGACAATGCAGGCCACACAGAACAGAAAGAAACCAACTCCATAATTATAAATGCTCAAGAAGTATCTTTAGCTCACCGGTATCACAGTCTTCTCCATGCTCTGTAGTGATTTAATACTGGGTATGCAAACAGTCTTATTCCTACAGAGTCCTAATCACATGGGAGCAACTTAGGTTTCCTCTACTTCTTTGTACATTTGCTGAGGAATGTCTGCTCCACAAGACACCTTGCTGGCATCGAGTCCCAAAAAGCATACCACCTCCCTGAATTAATTATATGTTTAATTATAGAGTGTGACTTTGGCCTATATAGCAGTGGCTGCTAAAGAAATGCCTGCTAACAGGGCTTTCTGAGCTCTTTTCTCTGTAGCAAATACCAGAACAGAGCAGTTCTTGCCCTCTGGGATTATGCTTGTGCCTAACTGTGGGATGGTGACATTTCCCATGATTTCTTTCTCCCTGTCCCTCTCATCCATTTGGGAGACCACAACACTCTGGCTGCAGGTATTAAAAGTTGCAGCATGTGGTAGGATAGTCTCCTTTTGTCTAATTTAACTGGGAAAAGCCAAGTCAAAGGGTGATAAGGAGTAAGTGTTTCTTACTGATAGATAGGCTGCCACAAGTGAGGATCATTCCAAGCACCACAATCACAGCCACCACAGCTAGGAGGAGTGGGAGAGGAAGGTGTCCCTCTGGGATAAGACTCTGGGGCACTGGAAAAAGAAAAAATAGAGGTCCATTAATCAGAAAACAGTCAGAGCTGCTATAAAGCATCCCTCTCAAGGTTACTCCTATTTCAGAAAACAATACGGATGGCCAGACCATCTTATAAAAATTACAGCAAATCCCTCTACAGCCCTGGAGGTTGAAAAAATACCTAATTTTAAAATACCTACCAATTTAAAAACATTGTGAAGATAGAAAACTGATAAAACACAGACTGCTTATCTCCAGTTTTTTATTAATGGGTAACACCACTGCTCCCAAGTTGAAATTCTACAGTCTTGATGCTCTGGAGTTGCAAGAGAATGTGTCAGGAAATAACAGCGAATGCCAAGCATCAGCTGAACAGGCTCAGTGGGAAACTGCTGTGGAAGGAAGTAATTTGTGGCTCAAATAACTCAGCAGTAGGTGGTATGTTATACCGGAGAGGTATTTACGCTTAAATATCTGATACACTGTGCCCATTCAGGAAATTTACACTGTGCCTCTTTACAGATATTTTACTTTCTACCTAATTTAAACATGAATTTTGGACATGTCGATAGAAATGCAGCTCAGTGTGTAAGGAAAGGACATCAGGAATTTTCAGTCATTAGTTTGACTGACATTTCTCATAACACTGTGTTCACTGGAGCCACCAGCTGTAACGTGGGGATTTGACCATCAAAAAAGCCAGGAGAAGAGACGATACAAAGAATACAGACATTATCCAATGAAGGTAAGACTCCACATCTTACCAGTGCAGGTGACGTTGTCGTCGGCTAGCACAGCCCCCATCTCACACTGGCAGACTGGCAGGCTGGTGTCAGGATCCCGCTTACAGTTGTCTGAGTGGCAGTGGCTGCAGTTAAGGTAGATCTGAACCTCCACCTCACCGTGACTCTCCATGGCTGAATGAGGAACCAGACACAACAGGCAGGTTTAGTTTAGCTTTTCCCATCTTGTTCCAGTAAGGAAAAAAATAGAGCAGGTACCTACAACTTCTTTTCTTCTCTGCAGGACGGCATATAGTCCAACACACTGTGGACACATGTCAGAAACCTTGGAGGCAAAGAAGAGATTGGGTCCCTCAAGCAAACAGAGAGGTCTTGAACTGAATTGACCTGGAAATATCTGGGACTGAGGATGTGCAGTTGAACTTGATGATTGGTGTCTCTCCTGGCTTAGAGATTGGGAGGAAAAAGGTCCCAGAGCACTATAGAATCATAGAATCATTAAGGTTGGAAAATAGATGTCTTTAAAGAAAAGACCACAGCTAAAGATCTGGCCTGCAGAGTGAAATATCCCTGAATGAAATCCATAAAAAAAAAAAAAAAACAGGAGGAGAGGGAGCAGGAAAGAAGAAATAGAGAGGAAGAAGGGAAAAGGAGGAAGAAAACAACTAAGAGGAATAATTAGTACTATATTGTACCTGCCAGGGGATGCAAGAAGATCTCTCCAATGGGGTTCACAAAAGAGATGCCATCCTGCCCACCAGCTGTGATATCATCATTATCAGAGGCATGCCCCCCTGGGAAAAGAAGAGCATGGCTCGCTGATCAGTGCTGCATGCTGCACAAATGTGATGCTTCTGAAGGGCTGTATTTGTTCCTGGCTCTTATCACCTGGGGTCACTCTGCAACCTTCCAGGGATATATTAATACGCATAGTGTCCTTGATGGATAAACCCTCACTTGACCCAGCCAAGCCAGTACCTCGGCTAGTGAAGGGACTTATTCTGATGTAGGTTTCTCAGTTCAGCAAGGTAAAAATGTATTTGCTTTAAACAGAAAAAAGAAATGGAACATTTTCCCTGGGCAACTTGGGGTCAAACGAAGGAGCGATTCAGCACACCTTCCAAATACCTTCCAATACCACACCTTCATGTAGGAACACCCCTATAGCCTTGATTTCCCCAATTAAAGAGAGATGGTGGCGAGTGGGGCAGGTTTTATACCGTTCAGCTTGAAGTATCTGTGAATCACCTTCTGCAGTAGTGTACCTCTGCACTGAGGGCTCTAGCCATTAACTGCAGGTGCTCTGAAGGGTACAAAATTAGACAGCATGACTATTCCTCCAACAGACCTACCTCTGTATCCTCCGCCTCCTCCACCAGAAGTACAAGCTCCTCCTCCCCCACCAAAGCCACCAGAGGTGGCCCACTGGAGCTTGGCTAGTGCTTGGGGACAAGCTTGACCCCCTTCTCCACCTTCCAGAAGGGACTTCCCAGCTTGAGGAAGCAGGGTCTCATCTTGCCAGCCACCACCTCCACCTTCACAGTCAGAGAGTGGGAGAACAAAACAAGAACAGGTGAGGGAAGCACAAGCAGAGGCAAGTAGGCGAGATACTCTAAAGAGACAGAAATTGGCCCTTATTAATGTCTTAAGTGCCCACATTCAAGTTAACTCCTTCTTTACGGATAGCAGAACGTACAGACAAGCTCCTTGTTGCTGTGGATAATAACAAAGCGGAAACCTAATGCACAACCTGTGGTATGTGCTGCATAACCAAGCACCTTAGCACTAATTTCTACTGGCATTAGGGAAACAAGGAGGCCACCACTCGCCTTCAGGATAACAGGTTAGGGCTTTCAGCCATGTGAGATGCTGAGCTCCCTAGGGAAATAAAGAAGAAACCAGATGTCCTCATCTCCTTCTAGTGGCCCCTCTATAAGGCTATTACAGCAGGAGATGGAGAACCACTGGACTCTTTTGTCTCTCAGCTAGGCACAGCTGTTACAAGACTGTAAATAAGCTTCCATTTCTGGTATATTTCCCACAATATAATTCTTGTTGTTAGGGTTCCAGGGGAGTAACAGCGAAAAAGTCTTCTCTTCAAAGCCCACTGTTACAGCGTGGAGGACTGGGGTCCCTCCCCCAAATATAATTTTCAATGAGTCATTTCAAAGAAGAGAGGAGTACTCCTATGGAATAGCCTCTACTGGAGCACTCATCACCTGTCCTGTGCATTCTCTCTTTATCTGGTGACACACCATATAAGAAGACATCCTTTATAGACTACCAGCACATTTCTAACTACTGCCACAGAAAACCTCCAAAAGACCAAAGAGAAGGCCCTCACTTCATGCCTACAGGACAGCTTGTGTATTCAGCCATCTGATTCTGACCCTCTGTGGTTTTAGCATCTCACCTGCTGCCCCAGTCCTCCCGCTGACTCCAGGTACTGCAGTGCTGTTCTCAAATTGCTCCAGGGGCACGTCATCCAGGGAGCTGTCCTGAGCCTTCAGGTAGGCTTTTCCTCCTCCTCCTGCTGCGATGAGCAAAGGTTCGAAAATCCCATCCTTCTGCTGGAAAACCCCCCATCAAATATCAGAAAAACTTCACATCCCTTGGATATGTGAACTCACATAAACTCATCAAAAAGCATGAAAGCATCCCAAAGAAGAGTGGCCCAAGGCCAGGGCAATGCTACTGGTTGTTTCCTAACTGCACCACAAAAATGTTTTACACAGTGTTTCTGTGTACAAAAATAACTGTTTAACTGAATACCAGGGGTTTGAGGATGGTTGGTTTTTTTTTTTTTTGGTAGGACTGCTGCCAGTATTAAAGTGGGATCCTGGTGCGATTCCCAGACCTGAGCTGTCAAGAACTGAGGAACCAGTTCAGCTAGCTTAGTGACACTGACAAGCACGATCAAGGATATGAAAAGAGATAAGGAATTTAAATTAGAAAGACAAAAAGACAAGGACAGGCAGAATGATGGGGAGGGAAGGAGAGAGGAAAAGAGGGGGAAGGAGAGGGAGACTCCTTTTTCATCACCTTTTTTTAAGAACTGAGTATCATGTGCTATGATCGACAGTGAAAACTAGTTGCTCTGCTGGACACTGCTCAGGCAGGATGCAAAGAGGAAATACTCACTCTAAAGATGTAGGTTGCTCCTCCTCCCCCCCCACCTCCTCCAGCCCAGTCCTTCAGGTCCTTTTTTTTTTTGTAATCTTCTTCAATGAGAGATGACTCCCCTAAGCAGATCTTCTGGGTTTCAGGATTGCCCTGCAAGGAGATAAGAGATGCGCTCAGATACCAGCAAGAGGCAATACCAATGAATTCATGCTGAAGAGGCATCTTCTGAGCCTAAGCAATAAAAGGACTTTCAAATCATTGTGTCTACCATTAGAAGACACGTATATAAGCATTCATGTCACCAACGTCTGTGTGCCATGAGTGGATTTTTTGTCATTATATATGTCTAATACCGGGGCCACTGTAGTTAGTGGGAAGATTCCAACTGGTTTTGATAGGCTTTGGATTCAGACCTTAGTATTTAAATTTAGAGAGTATCTAATACAGTGCAGCTACAACACTGCTGGATGCTTCCATAAATAATATTAAATTATCTGAAATCCTGGCAGAGAGAAAGAAACCCAGGCTGTGGAAAAATAAGAGAGGGAGCACACAACTCTCGCCTACTAGCTCCCTGCTTAAAATAAGCAGAAGAAAGCTGATGAAGAACTTATTTCAAACACCAGGAGTTTAAAGCAAAGTTCCTGTGGGCTTCATATTTGTTTGTGTATTTTGGGATTGTTTTTCTTTTCAGACTTCTTTATATTTTTTTGAGATTCTTTCTAACTCAGTTTATTGGTTCTTCCCAGTCTCCTGACTGGATTACATTGCTGGATCCTGGGATTTCTATGTTTCATCACCAAACTCCAAGCCACCCACTGAATCTCACTGAAACCTATCTGCAAAGCGTCTGCCCACATGTGCTTGTGCAGCCCTCACCCCAGGGCAGGCATCCTCCCCCTGCTGCCCCACTAAGATGTACAGCAGCTCATCTTTCTCCAGCTGGAAGGTGGCCGAGATGAAGACCCCATGGGACCTCTTATTGTGGTTTTTGGCTCCCTTCCCTCCAGCTGCTCCATAGGCAGAAATCCTGGAAGAAAAAGTACGTAGTTAAAGAGGCAAATCTCACACTTCTCATCTCCAAAGCAACTCCATCTGCAAGCTCTACCCAGCCTGCAATCCCAAATAGGCATTGCTCCAGAGTAGGCTCCCCTGCTGCAGCATCTCATGGCTATTCTTTGTCTGAGACCCACACAGCTGAGGCTGCTCAAGAGGACAGACCAACTCTACACCAGAGCATTGGAAGCTAAGACTTCAGGAGCAAACAGTGTGAGCTGGTGTAGCCAAATCTAGAAGACCAAGGCTTTGGGACTGAAATGATGGCAGCATTTCCACTTAACCATGTGCCCACAGTCACTCCTGTTCTGATCTCTTCTAAGTCACCACTCCACTCCTCTGTGCTTTGCAGTAGCTTAGACACAGATCCTTACAGCTAGTGCTCCTGTTTCTCTCTTACTTCACTGCCTCCTCCACCCACTCAGCACAGATGGTCCCACGCTTATGCTTGCTGAAACTCCACAAACAAAAAGTAGTGAAACGTGGCTGCCTCTCCAGCTGATGCTCACCGGTATCGGTTTGTGGCTGGCACTCTCCAGACTTGCACTCCCCGGAGCCTGCCCTCTTTCTCCACAGTCACCGACACGTTGCTGTCCTTATAGGTACTGTCACACTGAGCTTGAGTTGGCCCATATGGACCACTGGCACCACATGTTGTGAACCACCAGAGAACCACAGATGTGTCCCCTGTGACCAGAACAAGAAGAGTGGGGGCAGAGATGAGCTTCCCTTTATTTCTCAGACATGTGCAATAACTCACAGAACTATATAACCAAAGGGCAAGCGTCACTGAAACAAACAACTGTTCCTGTTGATATCTTTCCTTAATGATCCTTCAGTAACAAAATTCACATTATTATTATTCACAAAGAACATTAATTATTTTTATATAAAAAACAGATTATCAAGAAAAAGACTACGTTGCAGCAGTATATGTTACCCACAGGTCTATAAATTCAATACGTCTATTTGATCACTTGCTATTATTATAATCATACAAAAAAAATGCTTAAACTTGCATTTACAATGTTGAGGACTTGAAAGCCAGTACCTGATAAATTTATTTGTTCAATTTTAATGCAGCTCGCTCGTAATACAATCCACTAAGATACCACCCTTAATTATATGATCATAGACTACTTAAATCATGCCAACTTTATTCTAGTCCTAGCACAACTACTGCTCTGTATATAGTCACTGTTTGCTTTTTCCCCCTCTCACCTTTCTTCCTGCACACTATTTAATAAATCATGGACGGCAGATAAACCCCATCAACTCGGGGGGAAGGCAGACTTCTGAGAAGGGGGTTATCCAAGTGTCTCACAGACATTATCAAATTTCTGTTCTCAGTGCCAGTACGAAGCAAGGAGATATTATTCAACTTTCTAGATGAGAAGTGAAGTATATACACAGAAATAAAGGTTGAAAACAGCTGCCATTGCAACTAGTGACCATCTATGAAAGGTGGTGAAAGTTTTAAGTGACTTGTCTCAGACTTGCACAAAACCCCTGTGGCAGCAGCAACAGTTGGGAGGACAGCTTCTTGCTACTTTCAGTAGGGGCCCTTTTTCTTCAAGCAATTTTTTTCCCGGCTCTCAGTAAGCATTACTCTTTTGTTTCTACAACAGTGCAGCAGATAACAATCTCCTCCATTTCAAAACCCTTGTCCAAGATCCAAACATATCCATCTTGTCCAGTGAATGAGATGAGACCTAAGACTAAAACTATTCAATAATGTATCTAAAAACTGTATGATGCAGTGCATGTGCAAGGGTGAGAGTCAGAAGCAGAACTGTTTAAGAGTTGAATGATTAAAATAGCAGTAAAAATCACAAATGTCTAAAAAATTCTAATTTTGTTTAAAGGAAAAGGCAAGCAAAACTATCCCCAACAGATGTCATCCTGCAAACACACAGATAGACCATTGGGGTAAGAGCGTTCGCTACATTACAGAAATCTCTGCCCCTTGAGTTAACAGGACTGACAGCAGTATAGGTTGTCACATTTCAGGTGGGGACAGTCTTCAGGAGGTGGTGCAGTCACAGACAGGTATTTGTTGGCAGCAAAACAGCGTCAAGCACAACCTCCCCTCCTCAGGCCCTCCTTTAGAGAGCTCTTCTCACCCACACAGTTGTTAGCAGTAGAGATTGCCACTCTGGAGGACAGATATCAGTAAACTGGTCCTCAGTGTCCCCTGTTCTCCCGGTTTTACATCCAGTTTTTCTCCTCAGTGGATTTCCAGATCCTCACTTACTTCCCCTACCTGGTTCTTCATCTTCACACCCCTATTCCCCACTCATTATTTTCAGCTTCACTGCCTACCAAATCCCAGTAAATCTCTTTCTATTGCCAGCTTTCTGCACTGGTCTACACCTTTCACTCCTAAGCTGGCTTTTGTGCACTCTGAATTTGAGTCACGCGGCTTCTGCTTTTACTTAAAGCTTCTTTACTTAATTATTCTGCTTTTCTTTAAAGAGGTCCTGCTGTTTAAGGACTGGTGAGTTCGGCTCCAGAAAACTGCTGCCTTATAGCCAAACAGAGACTACCTGACATGGTCTCCACACCTTTGGGATGGATTATATTTAGTTGCCCTGTTGCTATAGGGCAGGCAGATCACACACAGGAGATGGGAAGAGAGCCACCTTTTATAGACAAGAGACAGTACTGAATCGCATACCTGGGAGAGAGGGCTCTTCCAGGGGGTTCAGAAGATGCTCATCCAGGATATTAATTTCCCGTGGGTACTGGCGCTTCCCACCAAAATTATTTGGTTGCCTTCCTGTAAGAGTTGGTATAATGGAGGAGAGAGATGGGAGGATGGTAGAAAAGACAGATGGAAAATTTAAAGATCACATGGATGAATCAAGTACAACCACGTGGTTAAAATAAGTAAATAATATCTTGGGCAGAAAAAGTTTTTTAAACAATCGTAATTTTTTTTTTCTTTCGGTCCCATGTCTTGGGTTAGCTGCTTCTATCTGTGCTGAAATCAGTGAACACAAACTCTTCATGTTCTCCCATGCAGGCTCACCTGCAGGATAAGCTCCTTGGCCAGCAAACTGCACTGGCTGTGATTGCAAGAGACTTTAGGAAAAGCATAGTGTGGGAGAACAGGTACCAGGTATTGACACTCTGCTGGTCAAAGGGCAGGTGACAATTCTGGACAGGCAAATGAGTGGAGGTGTGAAGGACAGTGATAGCAAAAATGGTTATCTTTGGTTCTGAATGGCGTCATGGTAAGTAAATCAGCCTAACAGATCGCTCCCCTCTCAGCAACCAACTTTTAGCACCTCAGACCTTGCTTAGAGAATAAAATACTAAATAAAATTATGTCTCACTAATATACACTTAAGAAACAGCAACATACCCTTGACACAAGCCATAAATCTTTGGATAAACCTTTCTGAAAAACACAGAGCAGAACACTACATTTCTGACCAGTGAAACAGGCCTTTAAATATCAGCCCTTTCTCAGAGAGGACAGAGTTCAAAGCAATTGCTGATCCAAAGCATCTGAATGCATTGAGAACACCACACAACCAAAGCTGCCTTACAACAGGAAAAAGTAATAACCAAACCCTTGTCTTATAATCTACAAGCATCCTGTTTCAATAGTTAAATTACCCATTTTTATGCAGATATTTGATTGGAAAATCTCTGTAAGAAAAAGGAGACCCTTCCTTCCATATTATGAGCCCTCACTTAATTTAATACTGAACATTTTTCATTAGTTGAAAAACATTACAAATATTTCAATTTGTTCCAGTTGTGAGAATCTAACAGCTGATTGATGCTCTATTCAAAAGAGACTCACTCAGTCCCAGCTGGACAATTATCTCTGCCACAAAGCCACTGCTCTAAATAGCGATAATTAACACCCTTGTTAGCTGTGTCAGAAAGGCCAAATAACTAATTGAAGCATGGAGACCTTGCTGAGCTTTCACTCCTGAGAATATTCCCCCCAGGTCTGACTGAAAGCACATTGATGGATGGAAGTGAAAGGGAGCTTTGTACTGACATGCTCTGTTCATACTGAGAAAGAGAACTTCAATGGATGGAGCTGTCAAGCCAGCGAAAAATGAAATTAACCCAAAACAAATTATCTGGATCAAAGACAAGAAGGAAAACGAAATGAAAAAGACAATGCATGGCCAGAAAAGATGCTTGGTCTCTCAAGGCCTGCGCTGAATTATGAATCCCAAAGGTCACAACAGTTTCAGATACTTAGAGACGTACAAGAGTCTAGTTATGTTTGCCAGAGCAAAGGAATGTAAATTACTCGCTGAAACAGAGAGTCAGTCTGTGTGTCTGATGGGTTTTTTTGCAGCATCCCAACTGAGTATCCTAAGGCAATGCCTCGTTTCCAAACAAACAATCTTTCCTCCTTCTCCAAACAGTCTCAAACTCTCAACACACTGGAAGAAAGCTTCTGTCTCCTCTGTGCTCAGCAGCAGACAAGCTGCAAGACAGGCTGAGCACCACCTCGTCCACATGAGCTGTTAACTCTTAGAAGACTGATATTTCATGCACTGTCAGACATGAATTTGTAAGGTGGCATTTTCTACAAACAGTGTAGCTCTGGGATCCAGGAGCTTGTGCTCCAGTCTATTTTAGCTTCCACTTCCCTCCTCTGACAGCCAACATGTTGACTGTAAGTGAACAGAAGGGAACCAGATTTAATTCATATTAAGGTGTACCTATTCAGAAAAATATGAAGAGCACGGGACTCCTTTCTCCAGGATCTAGCTAATGCTGTTGATTTCCATACTAAAAAGAGGCAGAGGGAAGTGTAAAGGAGAAAGACAGGGCATCTCCTGTAGGCAAAGAGCAAAAGTAACTCACTCCTACTTCCCTGTCTCTAGGACTATAATGAAAAAAGATATAGTGGTCCTGGGGACGGGATTAATCAGAGTAAGGTGCTCCACAGGATCCTCAAAGTACACATGGTCTCCTCAGAGATTTCATCTTACTGATGTGGGTTGGGGTATTCCTGAAAGCCTCTCCAGCTTGTTCTGGAGTGGGACAGAAAATGAGGAAGCTGCGCCAGCTTCCCCCTTCCCTATCCCTTTGGCTGTTCTATTGCATTTCTAGTTAACGTCTTCTTAAATCAGCAAAACGAGGCAGTAATGAGGCTTGAACCACCCCCTACCATTTACCTCAAGGAATGAGACTGGCAGGTCAGCAGAACCAGACTGTGCTGGGTTGGGGACTCCAAAGTCAAGAACTAGAGATGTGTTATACAAGACTTTGGACAGTCTTGCCATTTATAAACCAGTCTTCTGGGAAACTGTAAATGATGCACAGAACAAAATGTAATCCCTAGGTCAGGGCGGTGGAGTGCACTTTGACAGACCACAGACCTGCGATCTTAATTGGAACAATATAATGCTCGAGCACCAAAAGGTAATAGTAAAAGTAGTGACCACATAAGCACTGAGGGCGGCAACAATCAGCACTCTATTTTCTGTGCCAGCCCACGTTTTCATATTTAGACACTCAAAATTCAGACATCTTCCTATGGAAGCACTAGTTCACTAGAACGATAAAATATCTTTACGCCTGTCCCCTAAAAGTTCTCTCAATGAACCAGACCGATGTCATCTGGTCTTATGCAAGGTGATGGTATGAACCAGAAGGTGGTTCATCTAACTTCTTTTCATGGGGAAAACATCTGTCACTGCCCAGGAGCTGCCATCCAAAGAATGGTCTGTTTGGTTTATGTCCTTACTGATGTCCCCTGAGCTGCCCTCACTACCCATTTGTTTTCCTCCTAAACCTTACTGAATCTTTCCTTTCGATTTTGAGGTATATGGAAAAACCTTGCCTTCTTTCCCAGCTTGCATACAGACAAGCAGTGTTTTCAGAGTCTGCACAATTGAACTACAGGATTGAAATAGATGGAGAAAATAATATTTACATCCTAGCAAGCAGCGGATTCTTCCCTCCTGCCATACATCCTTCCTGCTGCCCTCATGCAAAGAATTCACTGCTTGGATCTTAATTGGCTCCATCTCTGACATCTGAAACCTCTCCTTGCCAGGGAGAAATAATTTCATTACTGAAAACACAGCAGAGCTGCTGGGCTTCTCTGCAACCTAACTGAATTAAAGTCACGAGAAGACAAATGCAAGGGGCTTGCTTTCAGAGGCGAGAAAAGATCAATTTGCAAAGAGGATTCAAGGAACAGTGGCAAGTGCAAGGCTTCCGAGAAACATGTTTCCTTTGTGATGTCTTTCTTCTGCATGAGTCACACATCTCTGGGTCACACCTTCAGATGAGGTAAGTGGCAGCTGCTCCTGGACATCAGTGCGATTTATATTAATGGAAAATGAGGAGTAATGTGGGCGACCTAATGGACAAACTCTGCTGCAGTGGTGTTTAAGCCCCACCTATTTGCCAAAGCATATACCCCTATACCAGAGCCAGCAAAATGTCTGCAGGTAAACTGAAGGCTGTATTTGCTCTCAGGAGGGCAGTAAACTCCAGCAGTTGGGTGCACGTCAGCTGGCACAAGAACATCGGGAATCACTCCCTTCAGATTCCTCAAAAGATTTCAAAACAAAGTGTTAGCATGAAGGTCCCAAAGTGTTTGGGAGCCAGGGATATTAAGGAGCTGGAGTGAACAAATGACATTACCATCAAGGAACATCTCTTCCTCTTAATTTCAAATTAAAATGTACATGCTCAGCATTTTATAGAAATGTGGTTTCAGTGCCCACAGCACAAAGAGAACAAGAGACTGACTCAGACAAAGGTGGGAGGGAAAAGGGGCTTTTGTTGAAGAACTTCTAATGCGGCTGTTTTGACAGAAGCCTTCCCACGTGTTATGTTAGGCTGTATCTCTGCAGGGACATGTTATTACCCTAAATGCTGACATACTGGGTGTGGTGACACGTGAAGAGTGGCATGGGACCATCAATGCACATTTTGTCTGCAACAGAAGTCACAACTCAAGTGCTGCATATTCTCCAGTTCCTTTTCAACAGACCATTTAGGGTCTTTTCTCCAGGGACAAAAAGAAAGCAGTTTCAAATATTTGCAAGTGGTTCAACTATCTAACCTCTTTCCACTTGTCTGCTAAGAAAATCCAACTCTTGCTAACATGCTTCAGAGGGTTCAGAGGCTCCATTTTTCAGTGGAGTTGTCGTCAGTTGCATTCGCAGCAATGACGAAAAGGAAAGCACGTCTGTTATGTATCTGGCAGTGACAGCTGATGTACCTCCTTGCAGGGTAAAACAAACTTGTTGCAATAATCTAAACTTTACTATCAGAGAGTCACTTTATTCCTTAATTTTCTTCCTTTCCTCCCCTAAAATATGGTGACTTTCCCCTTTGATTTCCACAAGTTCCCTTCAGCTATCAGTTGCCAGTGTGCATAGGTCAGCAGGGACTGCTGAAGAACAGTGCGATGTAATCCTTCCATTTAGGGGCTAAGGAATAAGTCCAGTGTTTCTCGCCAAGACACACAGACAGGTCTCAACTATCTGATACAGGATATCCCAGATTAGAGGGGAAAAAAGAGCACTAGGAGACTCTGACACACTGTAAGATTGTCTCCACTAGCAATCTTCAGTAGTTCTGAGATAAAATGGCATTGTGCTGAAAAAGCTAACACAAGTGACCCATGTGCACTCGGGGAGCGGGGGGGGAGGGGAACAGAGCATGTGTGTCTTGGATCTGTGGGATGCTGATTACGCTACTCAAATTCTTTAAGGGATTCTGCAACATTTGTGGCTCACCGTCAGTGAAGCAGTCCAGTCCAAATGTAATATTGTCGATAGCAATGTCAGCTTGGGAATTCCAGCCCCAGGTTGCCAGGAGTTGCAGTTGAAACCTTTGCAATAAGACAGAAGTTTTAGAGAAGAGAGACAAAGGGGCAGGGAGGGAAAAAAACCCTAAAAATGATCATCGCTATTTAGAATGTTTTCTCCAGACAAGCCCAGCTAAGCGGCCCAAAAGGGCTTGCTAGAAACCTTATCCACACATCAACAGCTAGTAAGGACCAACCAACATTCATATAACGCCACGTTGTTCCACTGGGGAACAAGAATGAGAGCACTACTTCCCCTGCTATCTGCACACACATGTAGAAACACAAGCTGCTGTCCCTCACTAATATTTATACACAGACAACCATCCTTATTCAATTGCTATGAACAGTAAAAGAATTAGACATGTGCAAAAGGGAAGGGAAATAAGACTCTCCTCCTTTCCATCCCCAAAGAGATAGCCAGAATAAAAACTGAACAGAACAACAATATCCAAATAGACAGGAATCTTGGGCCTGATCCTCAGCCAACATAACAAGATGACATGAGTTTATTTGAGTTGAAGGTCAGGGAATTTTAAATTTCAGCCATAACTCTATGAAGTGTTCGCTTTCTGGGCTGTCTCATCTTTTTTTACCATGACCAGGTGTTAGCTACTTATCTAGGAAGTCTGTCATGTCCCATGTGCAATGCCACATTCTGAATTCACAAGGAGGAAAGAAAATGCGCTGAAGGATCTCCTTCTAATGGATAGGACTGAATTGTTTTTCATTAAATTTCAGAAATAAACAGATGTCCAGTCCATTTAGAGCTTATTAAAAGCATAAGGAGAGGACCTCCACTGCTGTCAGTGGTGAAGCTCAACGATGATTTATGAGGCATCAAGCACTGACCTGCCTAATACATTAATCATTCAGCCTAGGAACACGCTTGTCCCAAATTAATGGCAATAAAGTTTGTGTGCATATTCCACCCACCAGCCAAATGTTGGTCCATATCCGTAATTAATATAATATTGCATAGCTGCATCAAAGTCTTTAGGGATAAGCTGCTTTTACCCCAACTCAGGAATGGCCCCTTGTGCTGAAAGGAAAGCATTCACACCTACAGAGTCTGAGCACTCTGGGAGTAAATGTTGGTGCAGCAAATGCAAATCAGGGGTCCCTTGAGTGACCATTCTCCTAGCTATGGTTAGCAGGGGAATTTGCCATTAGATCCCCTTCCTACAGAAACCTGCCTTTTTATTAGCAAATTTAGCAATACTTTTGCATTTTCAGACATTGTACATAAATCCACTGATACAAGACAGTAATTTCCCCAGCCATTTGATGGAAGAGAAAGTCACAGCACACTCAGTACAGGACTAGGGCACTTCTAGGACCCACAGCCATAGATACAGCACCACAGCCTACCCCTTACTTAAGACACCCACATTGCTGCATGCATACCCTTGGTCAGGTCAACCTACTGCATCTGGTCCATGGAGTAAGAGCAAGAGAGCGTCCACAGCACTATGCTACAAGGTAGATTTCTGCTTCAGCTGAGTACAAGTGGAAACCTGGGGAATGACGCCCCTCCTCTGGTGCATGAGAATAGACATCTCATAAGCTCTGGGCTCTGTATGCCTCCCCTTCCTCACAACTTCAGAAAAAAGTGAGGAATTTGTCTTTTGAACTCAGAGGGGTTGACAGTGTTCCTGCTCATTGAGCTCATTTTGCAGACCCTAGCATACTACACTCTTCAGCAATCCGATGTCTGGTCTTCTGCCTGCCTGATTTTCTTCTGACAGCAGCCTTTTTCCCTGTGTGTGTGAACCAAGTGAGCAAATTTGCCAGCTGATCATCAGAAGCAGTTTTCCAAGTAGCTAGATCCCCAACTGGGAGACTGATCAGCAAACTGTGTAGTCTGTCTTCCTTCTCTCCTAAGAAATAAATTCACTGGAGAAAGCTGTTGCTAAAAACTACTTACATATCCCCTCCATGGCTTCCTCCTTCTATTCGCTAAGGCTTCTCTCCTTCTGGCTCCATCAAATCATTCATGTCCTGCTACAACAACTACTTGTTGTTGTTCATGTTGTTCATGTCTACACTTTCTCCTTGTATGATCTGTCCCCTCCCACCCACTTCGCTACTGCCTATCAACCCCTCAAGGAACCAGGGGAAAATGTATCCCCTTTTGTATTTTCTTGGGGACAGCAAGAGAAGGACAGGAGTTTCCTGAAGATTCAGGATACAGGAAAATGACATGCCAGCCCAAACTCTGTGCCAAAAAATTCCCTAAGCACAGCATTGCTGGAGTTTGCATTACTGCAGAAAGTTGCCAGCACCCACGAATATACAGAAAAGTCATTCATGGAGGTTTATACCAAATGGTACTAAGATTGTACAGCACTGTTCACCATATGCCTCGGTTTACAATTGTTTGCAACTTTGCCAACCTTAAGCCTCTGTTTACAATTGTTTGCAACCTCACCAACCTTAAACCAGTTTAGGTTGAACTCTTCTATTTTGGGTGACTTGGTATGACTTGCCTAGCCGTCAAAATGTTCTGCTAGTGTCAAGGATGAGGTAATGCTGGGATTCATCATTTTGACCATGCTCGAAAATGCTGACAACTTTTTAAATGCTCTGTGCTATTGGAAGCGGGATCTGAAATTTGTGAGGAAGAGAGTCACATGGCAGGGATGAGCTTTTTTTCCATTTGAATGAGAAACTATTCAAATTTTAGTAAGATATCCTTGAAAATTTAAAATCCCTGACACTTTCATGACTGACAGAATTTTTTAATCCCGCAGTCTCCTCTTCCCTGGATATCTTCAAGTCTGGGCCTAGATGGTACTTTCCATGGCAGTGTTGTTATTAACTGAGTCAGGCTTCAGCCACATGAAGGGAAAACTGCCCTTCCAAATTAATGAATACACTTTTTCTTCCCCAGCTTTTCTTTCTATTGCTGATCCTGGCAAAATAGGAGAAAGAAGCTGCCTAAACTGAATCCACAGCAAACAAGGTGGCATCTTGGGGAGGTTGGGGAGCTCCCTGGGAACTTTGTAACAGGGGCGTTTGGACTTGGTGTGCGAGAGGGTTGGGCCTGAGATCTATGGAGAGAAACAAACAGCCAGTCAAACAGGAAGACTGGGAATAAACCTCTCCTGTAGGTCTGGGATTATCGAAATAATAGTGCAAAAGAGCGAGCTAGGAGGAGAAGAGAATGGAATAGCAGGGAAGGGAGTCAGACAATAAAAAAAACAACACACAGAGACATAGCACCCGCTGGGAGAGAGATGGAAACAAGGAGCAGGAAGAAGTTCAGAGAGGGAAATTTAACTGGAAGCACATGAGACAGATAAAATGGGTTCATAAATGGGAGCTTGAAAAAGAAGGAAGAAAGACCAAGTATTTGAAAACAAGGAAAAAATGCACTAAGTGCTCCCAGAAGCAGGTGGGATGGGACAAAAGGAGCAGAGCAGGGAAGGAAAAAGACGAGAGGCCTAGGATGGAGCCCAAGTGTCCTGGGAGCACAAAGACCAGGGTTTTCTCACTTGGGGCAAATAGCTGCAACACCTTCCAGCAAAGTGTGTTTTGCTTCTGTTTCTGTTACAGATCGGTGCAGCAAATGACAACTCATTACTGCTGTCAGCCACTTGGCTAGCTCAGGTAGCACAGGTTTGCTTGCTAAGGTTGAACAGTTCCAGCCTCACCCACAGTGATCGTCACTGTTGTGCCACACCAGTTTAAAATTTGTTTGAAAATGGCATGCAAAAAGGTTACTTGAAGTGAAACAAGACAGAACTACTTGAAACAGACTGTCATACTACACACATGCATGACCTACCTACTTCTTTCATTTTGTCTAGGTGCTCAACTCTTTCAAACATTTGAATATAAATTTTTTTCATGCAGTGCTGGCTAGTGCTCCCTAAAGCCTCTCGCTTTCCATTCCCGCCTGCCACAGAAAATCCATTTCCCTTCAGAACTGAGGGGCAATGCAGAAATCAGAGGCTTCAGGGGATAAGCATAAGCGACCGTATATCAGAGGAAGCAGAAGTTCTTAAATACCTCTGAAGAGCCCGTAGGACTCTGCTGTGGTTAGGTCCACATGAAAGTGCCTGGGGAAAAGAGATACTCTGGACCAATTCACTGGTCATACTTTACATATGTAAAACTAACCAGATGCTAATCCACAGGGCTCCAGACTGTGTCGAACAAGAATATTAAATACACTGCCAGCATGCGGACCTATCCTATCCTAATGGCATAGTAATTCATGGCAAAGATGCATATGGTGAACACATGATAATGCTGAGACTAAAGGTAACCATGAAATTAAACTAGAAAGAGGGTGGAACAACATTCTCTCCGAGTTTTACTGCTGCTTGGGTCTGAATTGCTATTGCTTCCAGGCCCAAATCCCTTAGCCATTTACACAAAGATGCAGAGAATATTTGAAGTTAAAAGGAATCCCCTCACATCTTCTAATCTATGAAGTTTTGAGACATTATTTATTGCCAATATTAGGTAGATATTTTTCCATTTATAATATTCAGCGCATAGACTTTGAGATTTTTTTGTCTTAAGTGTCACGTGAAACAGACTCTCTTGAGGAAGACATAAAAAACCAGACTGGAGCAATTTAAAAATCTTTAGTGTCATGCAAAATAACCAGCTGCCAACACCAGCTACATGGCTTGAAATCAAATGACACTGGGTGAGGGAGAAGAAATACCCAATTAAAAATAGTTTGGGCTGACATTATTTGAAACTTCAATACTTGACTCCATTTGAAAAACAATGTCACACTGTATTTTCACATCTAAAACTGTGAAAACTTCAGTGCAAGGCTGATTTGGGCAACGGTCTTTTCCTGAGGTTGTTGCATCAGTGATGTGGCAATGAATGATCTGCAGTTGCCTCGGCTGCACTGATACAGATCCTAGACTACACAGTTGTATTGGCTAAACTGTGATTTTACCACTCATTTGACTCACACAGCTGTTTTTACTGTGGGAGTACAAAGTTCAGCTACACTAATATAGCTGTTGCCCTACTGGGGGCACTTTGCCACTGTGAGTATACTGGCTTTCTCAGATTAGTAAAATGTTTCTAGTACAGACAGTTGCTATTCCCAAAACCTAAACACTCTTTGAGGCTGCTTGTAAGTGCAGGTACACACAGTACGGGCTTGTGCTGAGCTAAGCTGTGTATGTGCATGAAGATATGCGTGTATGCTTCCTCAGCAAGCAGAATTGCAATACTCCTGTAATTTTTTCAGTAGAAATGTCCCTGGAAGAAGGCAAGAATGGAAGTGATGCTTCACAGCAAAGATGGTAAGAGTTTACTAAATCTCTAGAGATAATCCTGGATGCCGTCGGTGGAGGTCTTACCGGTTCTGAAGCACTGGCATTGGTAAGGTGATGAGAAACCAGTGGTCGCTCCAGCTCCCTGCTCTTTCCCACATTGGCAAGGTGATTGGAACTCCCTTTATCTCCTCCCTGACAGAGAAGGAGACGGTGCCATTGTAGCTGCCAAAAACATGCACTGAGAATTGGATCTGTAATAGAGGAAGAAGAGAAAAATAATGGTATCCTGCGATAAAAAGGGAAAGGTTCTCAATTCTCCACTCCCTGGGGCTTTGAAACACTAAACCTTTGATCCTGGGTCAAATTGTTAATCACGCACACCACTAAGGCCCCCATTGCTTGTGTATGACTTCACTTTTCCTAGCACAGAATTTTCTCGGTGGAGACCCTGACTGACACTCCTGTTAGGCAGTTGTTCTCCAACCATAAATGACAATATCCACGGCCTCAGACACCATCTGGGTGTGAGAGCACTGGTTTCCTTGTTATCTCCTTCAGGAACAAAAAGTAGTGAAGCAGAGGAACACAGGCTTAAACTCAAGAAATGCTTTATCATTAAATACTTCCCCTGGAGTCAGGTTATTGCGGGAAAACAATCCTAACCGCATTCCTCTTCAGTGTTCTGACCAGCTTAAAGACTCCTGTGAAAGGGTTTGAACCACAGTTTAAATCTTTTAAGGATTCCCACCCAGGTTAATGTGTTACACTGATATGGCTCAGTCTATACCCAGGCACTATATAGGGCACAAAAGCACTCCAAGGGGAGAGCTGCCCGGCCCCAAATGCCCTTGAAATGAGGAATTAAGCTGTCTCTAGAGGCAGGAAACCTCAATCTATACACTTGCTCCAAGTCATAGGCACCATCTGGACTGTAGCACCCATATGACAGGTGAGCAGCCTGATTACCAAGCCAAACAATATTTCTAAGCAGGACTCATTCCTCTTTCTTTGGGGCAACCACTTCCACTTTGCCACAGAACAAGAGACAATTGCTATTTCCACCACTGCTTTGACCGCTTAGTTGCTCTTTATATTACAGAGAGCATCAGCACCAGTAGGAAAGGGAGCACACACATGCATGCGCTGCAAAGAACAACCTCAGGAAGTTCCTTGCTCCTGAAATGTGGGTTCAAATCCTTGCCAGTGGAGGAGAGAATGGGTCCAGACCTCCTGTGACCTGTACACCGTAACCAACAGTTACTGCTTCTCCTCCTCCTGGTTTTGTGAACCTCGCTCCAAGTACATTTTATTTTGTTGGAACTAGCCAACAAACCCGACCTGGAATTATAAATAAATATAAATGCTGGTTACATTTTTGGCACCTGCACTGTATTTTTTTGGCCAGCTCTAATTACAAGGCATCAAAGCGTTCTGTTTTCCCCTAGCAGGGCTAGACTCCAGCTCAAACTTACAGCTTAATTTTCCTAAGTGTTATGAGTACAATATTATGTAATATTTTTAATTCCAGCATCTCAGACCTCCCCTTATTCTTTGTAGAGATCTGGGCTGAAGACAGGTTATGGGATTTTATCCATGCCAGGTTGCCCTCACCTTTTGAAATTCCTGAGGAATGTGAACAGAAGTTTATTACCTTCATCCATTCCTGTAAAATCTAATATCTACTAACTTCACAGTCCCAATCTCAGTGAAACACTCAAGGTTGCTCCTATGTAAGTATTGCAGAATTTATAAAGAGAAGTCTCAGCAGCAGGTATACTGAATGGCTCAACAGCCCAGACAGCCTGCTCCCTGTCCTACAAACCAAGGACACCACATACAATTCAGGTGCTGGGTACCCTTCAGAGGAACAGTTGGTACAGTTAGGCTGGGGAGTTTTCCGTACTGAGGAGTTTGGGGCTCCTGCTTTCACTTACTGGGGTGCACCTTATGGCTCCTTTCCACTTTTCAACAAGTAGCTAGCTAGGCAGTATAGCCAACTGCTTTCCAGTGTTTCGCATAGCGTGCAGAGGCACAGGAGAATTGGCTAATCGTTTAAAATGTGACTACAGCCTGATGATTAACGCCACAAAGGTGCTATATACCTGGTAGTCTTCAGTGGCAATCCTGGCTGGCAAGCTGGTACTGTAAGCCTTGGCCATACCGCTCGTCTGATTGCTGTCTGCTCGCAGGTAGAGGAAGTGTCCTGTGAACAGAAAAGTGAATCAGAAAAGACAAGATGATGTTTTGCCTTTTTTTATACTCTCTTGAAATAATTTAACATCACTGTGCTGAAGCACAGTATAAGTAAGATGACAAGCATGGCTTGAGAGGAAATTTATTAGTGAAAATATAATAAGGAGTTTGGTAGCACAGAAGTCAACATCCCAAACCCTTTCCTGAAACATGAGTGCATAAACCTCAGACACCACTCAAGTATCTTCCCATGCAGGGGCTCACACCAGTCTACAGTGAGCTCCTGATCAGCCTTAGTTCTTATACTACTAGCATCAGTGACCCTTGCTGAGACAAACACACTGGGCTGGAAGAGCTTATTTGCAGTCTTTGTTCCCGGGGACAGTTTATACAAACTCTCAAGAGACAAACAGGACGCTCATATGAACACCCTTCATTTTGACAGAGAACTGTGAGGCAAGACTCATCTGTGTTAACACTTCTGACTTTCAACCTGAACATGTGAGGGGTCTGGCCTCCCTCCTTATTTACTAAGCTGACAGTTCTGGGAATTATCTGACTGGTTTTTTATTGTGGTATTCTATGGCACAGAATCTGTACGATCATTTGGTCTTGGGATATGCTTACATATGATGCTCTTCCTAACCCACTGGCGGACTCCGGCAAGGGTGTCCAAAAGATTTGTTTCTACAAGGTGCCTAACTCTGTTGGTAATTTTTACTTTGTGAGGCAGCAGCTATCATGTTGCTGCTGAAGTACTCTGCAATTTCATAGCTCATAAGAGGAAGAAGGAGGGAAGAAGTATATACAGAGAAAAGGGAATTCGTTATATAATTTTTTTTAAGGTGAAGGAGAATCCTAGTCTCCGATAGTTTCATGTTAACTTTGTTGCAGAATTTGTTTCACATAAAGTTTTGAATCATGTTCAAAAGTTAATTTTAGCTACAAAGTTGTTATAGATAATACTGACACTAAAGTTGGTTTGGCAATGATGCCAAAAATTGTAAGCCAATTTTTAAAAGTTCAAGGCTACTGTATACATAACTACACACACGCACTGAGTGAGAGAGAACTATGAGGAACCTACCACCAGTAGCTTGCAAGGTAGACCCTACAAATGAATCATCTTGAATCATTTCAGTAAAGCCCCGAATAGACCAAGGAGATGCCGCAGTTTCATTCAGCGTCCAGCCACATGGACCCTCTTCAAAAGAGCAGTGTGAGCCCTCTGGGAGACTGTCTACAACGGAGAATAAGAAAAAGCAGGAAAATAGGAGAAACTTGGTTATGAAAGAACACAAACAGCAGCAAAAGTCAGAATTCATTGTGCTGTCTAAGCTACCCAACTTATGCTACACATTTTTATGTCAAAATATTAATAGGTCTCATTTGTTTATTTCCAGAGTCACCATCAGAAAGCCAACATTTTTGCTTCTGGAGATACTTGAGACTTTCCAGTTCTGTCCTGGTCTAGATACTGTGCAAAACTGCAGCTCCCACAATCTAAAAAACGGTAAATCACTGCCATATGTTTATAAAGACCTTGCTATATATGAAATTGCAGGCATTACAAAGTTTTCTGTGTCCACTTAAAGGAAGGCAAATCAACACATTATTTTAGATCTCTGCCACTGTACTTGCAACAAAGCTAAATGATGCTTCTTAGCACCACACAACCCCTGAGACAGTGGATTTCTTTGTCATGATGTACAAGATGAGCTCTGAACTGGGATCTTGGAGGGACAGATTTATGATGATGTTGGTGGCTAGCGCTGGAAAGATGATCACCACTTTTCACTGAAGGGAGGTTCAGACCTTGGGTCCAGAAGGAATTTCTTACCCAGCTGCAGACATGTAAATAAGGTTTTGCCTTTCTCTGAAATAGCAGCAACTATGAAATGCAGGTCACTGATCTCCTTACTGCAATATTTAATAAAATCAAACTAAACCAAAAAACCCAAATCCATTTTACCCTATATAGGGTGAATTTTCAAAGAGAATCTTGGTATCCAATTGATGTAAGTAGGCTAAATTAATTCAGGAAGAAAAATACTGAATTAATCTAGAGATGGAATCAATTTAACTTATTTTTCATCCTAAATTATTTCTTCTAATGGAATGAAGGTTCCCACGAAGTGCCATGCCACATACTTACCACACCTCGCTCCTTCCTGTTCTTTGGCAGGGCAATCACTGATGAATTCACAGATTTGTAGGTGGCTGACACAGCCTCCATGAAGGCAGGGGAAGGTGGAGCCTTTGTCATATATAGAAAGCTCTTGGTTTTCTTTATCTAAAGGAAAAAAGAGAAAGAAACCCAGAGATGAGTTGGCAGCATGTGTATGTACACCCTTCATGTGTATCAGCCTTCACATGCAGGACCTCAGAAAGTGTCCTTTGGGTGATAAATGATGCTCAACCTCTGCTTTTTACTATTAGGTTTCTATCCAGCATGAGATTCCTGCAGATCACTTCAGCTCTCGCGGAGACCAAATTTATTGCTCCTTTCTCTCTCATGCACTGCCTTCTGCTGTGTTTGTGCTATCTTTAGATAACAACTTTTTTTTTTTAACGAAGGACCTTGTGGTTTCCTACTGTGGTGTGCTCCTCAGTTCTGCACACGTGACTGCACCTGCCAGGCAGCGGTGGCACGCTGCACAATGCTTTGCTGCTGGAGGCAGAGATACCCACTTAGCTCTGGTCCTGACAGACACATTGCCATGCCCTGTTGAGACTAAGGCTTAACTAACACTCGTGCTACAGACACATTTCTGTGCCAGCTCTGTGGCATACAACCCATGAAGACAGCTGCTTCCCCAGCCAGTCAGCTCACTGTGCAGGAGCTTTACTCATGCACCCTAGCTAGTCTAGTCAGCTATACTCTAGGAGCATTTGACTGACTGCACAGGTACCCAGCAACCAGGCTGAATGCAATTTTTAAGTCTGGTATTTCCCAAAAGCTTGACTCTTAATGCACCCAGCCTGTCCTGTGGATGTATGCACGGGTCTGTTATAGACCTGCAGGTTTGTGTAGGTCTTTTCTGGACCTGCTCCCCTTTAGCAGAGCTCTGCACAGAAGTTCCACTGGGATTTTTACTGCTCTGGAAAAATTGCAAAAGTTAAGGAACCAATTCTAGAAGCAGCAGAAAAGGACACCTCTGCAGCAATCCAGATACACAATCTGAAATGGTATTTTCTTCACTGTGTTGTGCTGGGTACATGCATCAGCTTATTTAGGAACTGTTTAGGGGGGGTTAGCATAGTGCTTCAAGCTGTTTGCATCCTCTCAAAACTCCATGACTGTCAAAAAAAATCATTGCATTAAAAATATAATATTTGTTAAATTAAAAGATTAATAGCTGCCCTAAAATTAAATCTCTAATATGATCAAAACCAGTCTTGTGATATATTATGAAACAACTCTGTGAAAGCAGTATTCTCTTTTTACATTTGAAGCTTTATACATTATATTCCAATCTATTTCTACAGTGTCTGCAAAATGGAGGCAATAGCATTATATTAATGCATGAAAACCAGGAAGTGAAGATGATTATGTCTCCAACCTGCAGGCTGCCTGTGCCGACAGACTCCTGTAATTCCAAGTAGCCTCAGTGACATTAGCAAGGTTCTGCACAGCTACTGAAGTTCATTTGCATGACATTCACAACAGGACTGTAAGTGCCAGGTAAAACTGAGGATTTCTGAGCCGAGCGCTCAGTACTTTGGAGAAAATAATTACATTCCAATTATTTTCATTTTAGACAGAAGTTCTCAGCCTGGCAGTAGCAAACAGACCCCATGGAGTGCAGACCGATGTTTCTTTTTTTTATAGATTTGGAAGACAGATCCCCAGTATGGAAAAGGTTTTGGTGACACAGGGTAGTCTTTTGTTCTTGATTATTTAAGAAAGAAAAGTATTACATGCTAAAATAATCTAAGGAAAGACTTTTTTCCATCCCTGTTGCTGGATGCAGCATAAGCCCCGCTGTTTTCTCATACAAAGATCAAGCAAAACAAATCTGAAAAGCAGAGAGGATCACTTAAATCAGTTCTATAATTCTGAGCTTCAATCCTGCCTTTGGAGCTTGTAAACATGCATGCACACCCATAAAACACATGCAAATGTGACCCACGACAGGTAAGCACTGCCAGAAACCCCAGAGGAGACTCAGCTTTCATTTATCTCCCATCTGACCAACTCCCTCATCACACTCATCAATTCTGGTGAAGATCCTGCTCTTTTCTGACAGCATTTGGTTATTCCAAACCTGACTGTATTGCAACATACCATGAAAACAGTTCCTGAGTTTCAAGGAGCCCACTGCCAGTACTCCAACCTCTTGTGCTCCACAGTTTGAATACAGCAAGGTGATTTTAAAAGGTCTTTCTATTCGGCCAATCTGGGCCATCAGGTATTTCCATTTCATCCTGGAAGACAATAAAGAGCTATCAGACACACACAGAGCACACTGGAATCCATGGAGTCTCTACCATAAACATTTTGCACTGCACCAAACAGAAGTAATAGTATTCACATGGGGAACAGATCGATGAATGTAAACTCCAACAAAACAAACAGGTGTTGATATAAAACAAGTGACGTTCAGCCCACCCAGATCCTTTCTGCAGATCCTACTGCTGATGATGAAAAGATCCAACCACTCCCAATGATTCTTGAGTTAAAATGGGGCTTAAATTATCATCGATTTTGGACACACACTCCCATATGCGCCTTCCACATATATGGTAGTGTTCTGTTTGCTCTTGCAAGTACAGATCAAACAAGCAGCTACACAAGTCTCTGGAGCTCCTCAAGCTAACACTGACATTGTACGTTCTGGAAGTACATGTCTGGCCCTGACTGTTTCTTGGTTGTGTCCAGCGTGAGAACCTTTTTCTGTGTGTTCTCTATGTAATCTCCCATTTTAACAAGCTAGAGTGCACCCACAAAACAAGGGGAAGAAGAGAAGTGGTGTTCCAGAAAATGTAGATTACTCTGGCAATTTACCAGCGCAGAACAAATGCCATAGCCCCTAGACAGCAAAGGTTTCCTAACAGTGCAGCACTTGTGGCAGTTCAGAGAAAGACAGATGGTCCCATGCACTCTAATTTTAAGGATGGTTGTTAGGCATTGAAAGCTAGACAGAGATACCAAATGGGAATTTTCAAAGTAACTCACTCAAATCAGTCTGATGGAAGCAAGGGTATCCAGGCGTCATTAGAAAATCCAGCAGGATTCTTGAAATTTTTTTTTTATTATTTTTAAAACCCATCCTTCTACCTCATGTTAACAAGAAAATAAAATACAGCTAAAACTATGTTATTATTTTGTAAAGGGGTTCTAGCAAGGCTAGTGACAAAGGTATCCTTGCTCTAAGCTCTTTTCTGAAAAGAGCACCAGACAAAGATAAATTTACCCATACCCTACATGCTGCTGATGTTGCCAGGGACATCCTGGATGAGTGACTTGTAAGTCAGTGCCAGTGGGATGATAAGGAGGCGAGGCCACAGTGTCAAGATGTTCTTCTCAGGTTCTGCTCCTAGTATTACTTTTTCACTTGGGAAATGCCTTCAGCTGCCATGAAGTGATCATCTAGCCCTCATCTTGCACTGGAAACGCATTAGAAGGCAAGTCCTAGACAACAAACACATCTCTACTAGACACAATGTGAAAATCACAGACGACCTAATTTGCAACTTGCAAAAAACCCAAAGCAACTTTAATTGTTTATCACCCTCTCCATTTTTTCTTGCCACTGATTAATTACCTAACTCATTCTTCCCTCCACAAACCAACTATATACCTTTTAGTGGTGAGAGCTTCTTACTATCCCTTCTATGGCATCCCCCATCTTCTGCTTTCACCACTGTACACACCCATAAATACCTGCAGATACCCTAATCTCATCTGAAATTGAGCTCCTCTTATCAAGATGACCCTATTTCTCCTGCTTCCTGTCCCATCATATAATATACAATAGTTCAATGTAATTTAATTCAGCTTGATATCTCCAGCCCTGAACCACAACTGCACCATCTCTACTACCCAACAAAGGAGAACGACCGCTTTGCTTTC
>NW_009259967.1:565348-573189 GCF_000687185.1 Egretta garzetta
GCCACACCATGGCACAACATCCAAGAGCATTCAGCACTGACCCAGAACTGAATCCCTTCTGCTACATGACACAGCTTTGTTCATCACTCCACTGCATCCTGTTGGCCACAAAAATCAATTTGCCTTAATCAAACTGGTCCAGTGAGCCACTGAAGGACAGGACAGTCTTTAAATCTTTTGAATTTACCTATGAAGCATACTAGACCTTCCAAGCACTGAGACATAGTTCTAACACCTCCACCAAGTGACAACCCACCCCCCAGCTAAGACATCACAGTATCGCCAGTGTTATCACACCCCTGAGTGCAGGAACCTGCAGCACACAGCCACTGATTCATAACCAGTGTTACATTAATGGTAGCAACTAAAGAGATTACTGCCCCACAGCTTAAGGCAATGACTAGTTCAGCTGCTGTACCTTAATCCTACATGGTTTATGAGCCAGACCCTTTGGAACTTGCTGTTTATAGCCTGATATATCAAAATAAATGAAAACCACTGACAATAAATGAAATTAAAACCTAAGTCAATAAACCAACCTCTGAAACATCACAAGTGAGAAAGACACACTGACCATTCTGCTATCTCAGCTGGGAGAACTGTGGCATCTGGTAGAAGAGCAAGGCCACTCTTTTAAAACACTACTTGTGTGAACTGGCAGCCCTTCTGAGTCAGAGCCCTAAGATCCCATGAAACATTCTAGTTCTGCACTGAAATATCTCTAGTACTAAAATTTGACTCCATTTATAACACCACAGGAAAAGCTGGCAAGCATCCAGAGACCACAAAAATTACAAGTAGCTTTGCATCATCCAGAGTACTTCTGTGTACAGAGTCTCATCATCATCAGGGTATTCCCCCTCAGAGAAAGACTCCACCCCAAGATCCAACTGCAGCAAGATTTCTAATGCTGTAAATAATTACACCTTTTTTGCTTGGTCCCACTATCCAAACCAGGGCTAGTCAGAGCCAATTTAATTTTCTTAATGGAATCAGGAACGAAGCCCATTGTTGATCTAGCAGAATATGGATCATTGCAGCAGCCTTCCAAATAAGCCAAGCTTGGCAATACCTTTACTATTGATTTTATGTCAAAGCAGATCTCAAATAATGAGTTAATATTACTCTTCTTCTAAATAGAGATGTTGAAATTGATCTGTATGTATGGACAGGCTACGAAAGCCTGACACAATTTTGAGAAATTTGCATGGATAGAAAGTTCGGAGTTGCAAGCAACCTGATGCTTAAGGCAAGAGAATTCAAGATTCACCCTGCAAGCCTATAATTTCAATTTTTGATTTGTATTTCAACTTCTGACTTCTGTTAGCCTATCAATCTCCTCTGCTGAGCAAAAGCTTTCCTTCCCCTCTTTACTAATCCTTTCTATGCCATGCCTTTCCATATCCAACAAAGGTAACTGATCATTAATTTTAAGAAAGACTGTTTTAATGTTAAGAACAACAATTTCTTCATTAAGGGTGAAAAATTCAATAAAGCTGAACAGGAAAGCTGAAACCTTTTCTGAATTTGGGGGACTCACTGCATGGATTATTGCACAAAGGTATGTATGCTAAATGCTTCCAGGCTCAATCAGTGAACATACAAATCAGAAGCTTTACATTACTCTTCTACATACAGGAAGCTGTTATCTGCAAGTCTTCACAAACATCCAGTTCTAGCCATTGGATTTAAAACAAAATAGATGAGAGAGCAGAACACATGCCTACCCCTCTTGCCTTCACCAAGCAGTTAGAGGGTTCTCTTATTTGCTCCACTGTATTTTTGGCTGCAATTTCAACAGAAGCATGAGGAGCAGTAAATCATACTCCCAGATTAGTGTTCAAAAATCATAGCCTTATGTAACAGCTGGACAGCCTCTCCTTTTCTAGCTGCATTTTTTAATCAAAATGGCTGTGCTCATTGTCCGTAGGTATTAGGCATTTTCTGAGGATGCTTACCAGACTATTCCCTTTCAAAGATCTATATACTTGGACACCTAATTTATGAAACCCAAATGACCAAACATGTTTCTAGACGTTCAGATTAGCTATATGGCAACATTTCCATGTACAATAGTAGCAGTTAAATAACTTTTGTGGATAAAAGCAACCACATTAGTAGAACAGAAGTGTCAAAGATGGTAAGTTTCTACAAGTGTCTCCAGAAGCTGGCAGGGCATTTTAGTATCACCCACCACCCACTCCACCCCCAAAATGGGGGAAGATACAAAAATCTAAGCAATAATTGTTTTGTGAGGTTGGCTAACTGAAAACCCATGTGTGCACATGGCCATGAACTTTTTCCTTTAGACCTACCAAGACTATCATAGCTAGTGCCTTGTATTTCAGAAAGAAAACAGAACAAAATCAACTTGGCTTATTGACCATGGAAAGGGAAAAGATTAATCCTGCCCCAAGTAGGGCTTTTTTTATTTTCACTGAAGTATGAGTACTTGGAAAGAAACTTGAAAGAAACTAGCTCCTCACTGAAACAGTTTCGGCTGACAACACTGAAATAATTGTGGTCAACAACAAACACAAGCATGTGAAACCATTCGAAACAAAAGCACACAGGACTTGGAAGAATTTTCAGCTGTGACTGTTTCTGGGTCTGCATGGTAAAGAGGAAAAAGGTGGTATAAGAAAAATAGTAAAAAAGACATTATATGTGACCTGAACAAGCACTGTAACTGTAACCCTGAAAAAGTGAAGACAGCTTTCTGAGCCAAATGCCAAAAGAAGAAGGCTTCGACTTGCAAGCAAAGCTACAGGCTTTGAGCTCTACTGAGATAATGAGAAATAAAGTTTTATATACATTTGGTACATATATAGGATTTCAAACACCTCTCTCAGTGGTTCTCCCTCTAATGGTAATAACTCAGAATACTCATGCCCTATAGGTGTGGTATATAACAATAAATACTGTGACTTTACCCTACTTGTTCAGAGAACATGGTGTCTGAAGGTCTATCTGTTTCTTTGTTCTTTCACTGGAGTACACGTGTGAAAAAATGAGTGGCAGCTTCAACACTACCAATTTAATGATAAATCCTAGTAGTTAGTGAGGTGGACAGGACAGCAACTTTCTCTCATGCATGACATATATCTAAGCTTTTGGGAACGGTGCAGCTGATGGATCTTGAAGGAGGAAACACCATCAGGAGATGATTTCTAGGTTCAGAAAGAAGACAGTTCACTGAAGTGGTCTGGTGCAGCTGGAACTTACAATGAAGTATAGCTTGATCCTGGAATTGAGGGGTGACAGAAGGGACTGAAGCAGGATTTTCTGGAGTGCCTGATTATCTGAAAAAGTGACACCTAGCCTTTTTTCTGTATCTAAGTTGCTACTCTGATCTCAAGACAATCCCTTGGTAGTAATTGTCAATGGTTAAACTATGTACTACCCATAGGCATCTATCTCAAGGTCATTTGCTCACTGTCCTCCTTGTTCTGTGCTAAACTGCGCAGCAGTGTTTGGTTAACACAGAAAAGCTTGTAGAATTTCTACTTCCTATGGAAAGCCCCTGGAAAGAGGGAACACTTCAGGATGGCCTCTCTTCTTAACAACCAATGCTATTAAAATCTTAATCATGGAGCAAATGTTCATTTCAGACTACCTGCCTAGTAATAAGCAGCTCAATCACTGTGTTAGAAATAGATTTTGTCCTGCCTGCACACTCAGATTGTTCTAGAATCGTGCAAAGATTTTAAAGCTTCCCAGCAAAGAGGGGGAAAAGGAAGGGTATTTGACCTAACATGGTTCCTAATTCCATTCTGTCTCTGTTCCTCCCTCTCCTTTCCATCTTGATTTAAAACAGGACTCGGTCAATTTCCATCTTTAAAACCTTAATACTAAACCCTCTGAGCTTACTAGTGCATAATTTTACTCACTAAGAAAAAGTAATACCAGTGTCTATGCCAACTTCCTGTAAAGCTAAATCCATTCTAATAAATCTAAATGCCATCACTTTTAGAGAGATTATAATCTTGATGTCATGTAGAATTGTTTGCAGTGCTCAAATAAGCTGTTAAACAACATCTATGATCCATTCCAGAGTGATACTGCAGCAATTGTGATCGAAGCCTGGTCTGGCCAGCTAGGTATATCAAAAGGGGGTTTTATGAGTTTATATAGGGGAATGGAGCTGTGGCTGCAGTTGCAGAGGCTTGTCAAATATTCAAAGAAGCAAGGGCAGTTATAGGTAAAAAAGGACATTAGAAACTGATCCCAGAAAATGCAACAGATTCCTTGTGAAATTGGCAAGAAGAAGGGGAAAGGGTAGCCAGGAAGGAAGCAAGCAATAGCTAAAAGCAGAGGGGGAAGAGAGAGAGAGGGACCTGAAAGAAAATAAATACGATTTTTAGTCAAACTCTGCTATCTTTGGCTGACTAGGAGTCTTGGCTACAGATCTCCATGGCAGCCTGGGGAGTGCCAAAGAATTCAAAGAAAACAAGAACTGGGACCTATTGCTTAAGTTCTCCATGGGAGTCAGTCAGGTGATGGAAATAAAAAGCTCTGTTGTGTGTCTGACCCAGGTTCTTACAAGGCAGATTGCAGCAAAGCAAAAACAAGCACATGGAAAATGGCAAAATCAGATGACACGTGGACTTTTCTCCTTCTTTTCCTGTTGCGATTCATTCCCTTTGCCCATTTCTCCTCCTTACTGCATTCTGCTACACACAGGAATGAAAAAGTAAAACACTGGGAAGATCAGAGAAGAGAATACAAGACAAGATCCAGGGTTGCTGCACTTCCTTTTTTGTTGTCTTCACCTCTTCTCACCTCTAGCCTCTGTTTTTCCCCTCCCTGAACTCTACAAATGAAGCAGAAGAAAGAGGATGCTCCTGAACTTAGCAGACAGGAGGAGGAAATTACAAAAGAGGTAAAGTTAAACCTACCTCAAAATGAGAAATGTGACCCTTGTAACAATGATAGGACCCCTAGAATATTTAGAGACATCAGTCATGTTGCCAAGGCAGTCTTTGGACTGAGTGCATTTTACAGCTATAGTCCTAGTGTCCCTGAGAGCGTCAACCACTCTTAACCCTTCCAAATGTGAAGGAAGAAGACCGAGTCCTAAGCAAGTGTGTTCTTTGCAAAGGGGACGCACAAAATCACGGTCTGTTACAGACATCCTGTCAGGAAGCTGCACGCTTCAGTCCTGACAGTTCTACCTTCATTTTCTGCTGTAATAGCAGCAATGATCTTGAGAAGGGAGAAGACACCCATAAACAGTGGCCTGGAGGGACTCCACCCTACCTTGCAATTCAAAGTCTAAACAGCTGCAAATTGATTGTCTTACCCGGCATCCTCCTCATGGCCAACTCTCAGAGAAATTATTATATTTCTGTTTGTCTCCACATATCTGATTTCAACTGTGAACCTCTGGAGGAGAGGAACAGCATCCTGTGAATATATGGCCAGTTCCAGCAAGCAAGAGTCCAAGCTCCCAGGCAGGATGGGGCTATGCAGGCTGAACTCACATCTATCTGGGAGCCTACTGGTGTTCAGGAGGAAAATGTCCCCTGTGAGGAAAAAAAAAAAAAAGAAGAGACACACAGTGTGGATGGAAGAGAGATAGTAAGAGGAAAATGAATAAGGAGTTTGAAGAAGGGAATTGTGAAAAGAAAGGAGAGGACTACGCACAAAACCCCCAAATAACAGAAAGTAAAGAAAGGAGAATAAAGTAAAAATGAGGGAAATAAGTAAAGAAGTGATAGAAGGAATGAGAAGAAATCAAACAAAGCAGAGTGAAGACATGTCCAACAAAAGCCAAAGACTTTGCAAGTCAGACAGCAGACGTGGAGCCAGTCCTGGCTTGTAAAGGATCGAGTTTCCTAAAAAAAATCCAGTCTCTGTAAGCAAAAGTAGCTTATCCTAAAACAGTGAGATACCAAAGGAGTATATAAAGGGGCTGGCTGTATACAGGGTACCTACATACACGACTCAGGCAGTAGACATACATTATATCATTCTTAGTGACTCTTGGGCACTGACAGCACACTTGTGAGTTGTGCACCAGAACCAGAGTACGGCAGTATTTTTAGTGACATGTGCCTGAGGCCTCAGCCTGCTGGCTCGTGTTGCTGCCACTCACAGCTGCTACCAGTGCTGGGAGAAAGCAGATGTCCATTCGAGGGGAGCCTACCTTCAACATCTCCACGGGAGGAACTGTTTTCCAGAAGCAGCTGCTGCCTCTCCTGAGACACCAGGACACCAACTGAAGATAACACCCAGTCCGGTTTTCCAAAACTGTCTGTAGACGTCACCCATGAACAGCTCGAGCCGATGATACAAGAGATTTCTGTTACGAAAAACCAAATGTTTCATTGAGGCTTTCCTCAGTTCAAGGCCAGGGGTGATGCGGGCACATGAATGAGCAGGTCTGCAGCGTATGGGGGCTATCTCTCCCAAGAAATGGAAGAGTTAAAGGGAAAAAAGAAAGTTTGTCTTGTGCAATAACAACAGAGTCTCTCCCAGGGTGGGTGCAGGAACATGCCAGAAAGGAAAACAACCCTGTAAATTCTTGGCAGGTGTAAATCAGCATCCTCCCACCGGTATCAACAGGGAATTTACAGCAATGAAAGGTCTAGCCCACATGTACATAAAATTCTGAATAACACCCAGTGCACCAAGGATATTGAAACTGTATGGATTTAGCATTTTGGCAGGAAGGAACAAATGAAACTCTAAGGTCAATCCTCTCTCAGCAATAGAAAGAGCTTGACAGGGTCTCAAGCAAAACAGCTCAGCAATGTATGCTTACATATTTTTAATTTTTATTTTTTAAACAATTTTGCTTTCCTCCAGCAAGATGGACAAGAACACACTCTTAAACTCCAGAGTCCATTTGCAGCACTGACAACACTAGGTTCTCCTGGCCAGAATTTTTCATAATCAGCATATTATAAACCAGACAAGAAGTAATTCACTGTTCTCTCATCAATCTAATATAAATTCCCTGAAGAGATGTTGGCTGCACAAAGCTCTCCCACACAGAGTGAGGCTGAATAGATATGGTAAGCTGGTATTAACTTGCATGATATTTATTTTCAGCAGTAATAATAATATTACAGTAATAACTGGAGGACCCCCAGGCCATATGAGAAATAATAAGAGACTAAACATTCGTATTTGGGATCCTGACATTCAGAGGGTATTCAGACCCTGCAAACATGAATGACGTAATGTTATCCGTTTGGTAGCTCTATTCCTGGGGAGGAGAAAAGACAGATATAAACAACAGAATTGAGGTCAGGGATATGACAAGGATAGGCAGTTGCACAGGCAACACAGGTGGGGCAGAAATAAAACCATAAGCGCCTCCAGAAGATTGGCTATACTTTAACTAAACTTTCAGAAAAAGAAGAAATGGAAGCATCTTTTGAGTGCAATAGCTGAAGTAGACAAGTTTTCCTAATTATTTTGAAGTTAATTGTAACTACATTTTTATAAAACAGCACCCAGTGTGCAGGGGTAAGAGAAACACAGACGTTATGGAGTTGCACAACAGTGTGGCTTGGGACAGCTGCGGACTCCCACCTGAACACACGTCCTCCCCAGCCCTGTCTGGCCTGCTTGCCGCTGGAGGTTGCTGCCTCTCTCAACCTACCAGCTGGGCCAACCACCTGAATAGCTTCTCAGCCCACCTCATCAAACCCATACAGCTTAGCAAAGGTCTACGGCACTGTTCAGCCCATCATTTTTAAATGGAAGCTACAAGCAGGTGAACTGTCAAATGGTGCGTGTGCATATGCAAGGCCACCTTCCAGCAGGCCACAGGAAGAAGGACACCAGCCACTCTCCTGGCTCTGCCGTATCTAGGGCAAGATATCTGTGCG
>NW_009259967.1:573585-590383 GCF_000687185.1 Egretta garzetta
GAAAGATATCTGTGCACAGCTTCAGGCTATGGTTTGATGATCCAGTAAAATAGCTTTAGGGATCTCAATAGCTCAGAAACTCCATGGCTGCGTGAGACAAAGCAGAGTCCTGATCCAGACCTGCTGTGCTGTTTCAAATTTATTAAAATTTGTCAGGTTAACTCAGTACCCACAGACTTACTGTCAGTAGTAGTAATGTTTTTATCAGGCAAAAATCTGGTTGATCACAAAACCGAGAAAGCAATTTCTTTCACAACAGCATGACAGTGCAAGAGAAAAAAGTAAGAGCTCAGGAAAGAAAACACTTCTTTTCTGTTTTAAATAGAGGGTTACTTGAAATTAATACTTATGACATAATCACTTGATTAAATCTTACCAATATCCCTGCTTGCAGTAGCAAGGACTGTACTAATGCAAACTCAATCCTTAGAACGTGCCTCATATAGCAAAGCAGTTTGCAGCTCAGATAAGTGAACACAACGTTCTCCTTCAAAAGCTCCTAATTCTCATACTCTCCAGGCTATATAAAGCCTCTCTGCCACAACCTGAGATCTGAGAGGATCTGAATGCCTGCAAGAAGAGTCTGAAATAGATCAGAGAAGCTGTTGACAT
Organism: Egretta garzetta; assembly: GCF_000687185.1. NCBI lineage: Eukaryota > Metazoa > Chordata > Aves > Pelecaniformes > Ardeidae > Egretta > Egretta garzetta. The sequence goes on from NW_009259967.1 coordinate 574,198, forward strand.
CTGGTAAAAAATGGCCTCTCATCTTTCTGGGAATGGATCATGTGCATTGCATTATGATGGAAAGATCAATCAACAAGAAGCTGTTGTTTAGCATAAATCACAAAGCAAAAGAACTGGGTACACTCATGTGGTCACTGCGTAAGAGAACACCGAAAACTGTGAACTCTGACACTACTGTGTAGCACCTTACAAATGCTTCATATCCAGCTTTGCTTAGCACCTATGAACCTGGAGAACTTCAAGTGTAGGTCCCCAGAAAGGCAAAATGTGACAGAAATGAAAAGGAATAAAGTAAAATATATAGAGAATATCTATATTACTGCAATCAGCATAGGACATATTTTAAGGTGTTACAAAAGTCCTCTGAAGAAGTTTAGACTAAAGAAAGCTCAGAGACAGTCACAGGGCATGTCAGAAAGTAGCTTCACACTTTAAGATAGATTAGATACCATCTGCAAGATGTTACCATAAGGAACTCCTCTCTGGCAAGTCTAGGTCACCTTGCCATCTCCTGTGAGGAATGTATGTGACTTTTCTAGCATGGACAAGCCTTTCTCTGTTGTTTAGCATCTTCATTAATGACCTGGACCAAAGGGGCAGAATGCACCCTCAAGCAAGTTCACAGCGAGGAGGAGCTGACACACCAGATGGCTGTGCTGCCATTCAGAGCAGCCTGGACAGGCTGGAGACTGGGCCTATAGGGACCTCTTGAAGTTGAACAGAAGGAAATGCCAAGTCCTGCACCTGGGGAGGAATAACCCTGGCACCACTACATGCTGGGGGCTGACTGGCTGCAAAGCAGCTCTGAAGGGAAAGACTTTGGGGTCCTGGTGGACAACAAGCTGTTCATGAGCCAGCAATGCACCCTTGTGACAAAGAAGGCCAACAGCCTTCTGGGCTGCATTAGGAAAAGCATTGCCAGCAGACTAAGAGAGGTGATCCTTCCTCTCTACTTTGCACCAGTGAGACCACACCTGGAGTAGTGTGCACAGCTCTGGGCTCCCCCATACAAGAAAGATACAGACGTACTGGAACAAGTCCCACACAGGTCCGCAAAGATGACTGAGGGACTGGAGCATCTTTCATAAGAAGAGAGGCTGACAGAGCTGGGACTGTTCAGCCTGATGAAGAGTAGGCTCAAGGGGACTGTGTACAAACACTTGATGGGAAACTTTTTTACTGCAAGAGCGGTCATACACTGGAACTGGTTGCCCAGAGAAGTCGTGCAGTCTCTATTTGTGGAGATATTAAAAAGCTATCTGGACATGGTCATGGGCAACTGGCTCTAGCTGACTCTACTTGAGCTGGGAGGGTTGGACTAGGTCCCTTCCAACCTCAACCATTCTGTGGTTATGTCACTAAATGAAAAGACATCACTTCAATTTCAAAGTTTCCACAGCACTGATAGCAGATGGTTCATTTCTCTGAGGCATTTATACAGTATAACGTTTGCTGTATCAATCCTGGCACCACAGTAAGACCAAGTTCATCCTACCTATTTCAGTAGTATTTTGTCCATCTCATTGGGCTTTTATAATGCCTAGAAAAAGAAAACTCCAGTTGAAAAAAAACTTCATTCATTATCAAGAAAGGTAGTTTGTTCTATAGTTGCTGGAAAGCAGCTCCATGAATTAGCTTTTATTTCAAGAACTCCCAAACCCAAATCTGGTGGATTTCACTGTGCTGATGGAGAAGATTATTCTTTTTATTTTTTCTTTCTTTCTTTTTTTTTTTGTGTTTTCGTTTGGTTTTTTTTCTATAAGGAAGTAAGAGATTCCCTTAAGGTTATACTGGCCTTTTTGAGTCATTGGTCCATTTCCAGTCAGAAAGCCAGTGGCACAGCGTTCTCATAAAGGGTCCTTGTGACTGCCAGCACGTACCCTGCACCTAGATTCTGAAGTAGAAATAAGGAGGATGTAAGGAAGAGGACTTGTAGTACCTGATTTAGAAGGCTGATGCAATGACACCATCCTGTTTTTTATCAGGGAGAGCTTCTGAGGTGGATTTGGTGAAGAAGAGTTTTCCTCATGTGATCCAGAACAGGAGACAAGAACTATAACTAAACAAAAAGAAGAGGGGAAGAGTTTGTTGTTTCTATATGAAACTACCTTCCCATATTGTTAAGCATGAACATATATTCAATAAAGCCTTGTTATATTACACCCATCCTTATTACAGCGTACTGATGTGGTACCATCCCAACAACATTTCAAAATAGCCCTACCTCCTTCCAGAAACCTAACTACAACAAATTACTTTACTTACTAATGTGTTCTTTACTATTCTTTATCCACCCCCATTTTTACCAGCATATAACCTCTAAAGAGACACTATATATTCCAGTAGTGCCTGTGTTGCAGTAACAGTTCACAACAACTACACCTGTAAAGCATTCATGTTGGGTGGGGCTTTGAGCAACCTTATCTAGTGAAAGATCTCTCTGCCCACAGCGAGGGGATTGGACTAGATGATCTTTAAAAGCTCCTTCTGACCCAAACCATTCCATGATTCTATGATTAGAAGAAGAGTTCAATTGTAAAATATATGTTAGCTATGCAATACACAACATGGATTTATCAGCAGTCTTTTGGGAGGACCTGCCTAAGTGCTCTCATCTTCTCGCACAAGAACAATGTCCCATCTGAAACTAATGCTAATGAAACCTTTGCACCATTGCACATATTCAGAGAACAGATTTCTTTCTCACTGCCAGGTGTGAAGCATGGATTTTCAAAGGAGTCTTGTATCTGATATCTAGTAATACATACTCTCTCCAACACCCTTATTAATCCACCGGCACTGATCTATCTCAAGGATCCCTTTGTCATATATCTATAAAAACCTTCATTGGTAACTGTGACATTTGGTTATCATTATGACACCAATACATACACATTTGTGCATTTTTATTCAGATCAAATCTTAGAGTCCTGATGTAAAGATTGATTGCGTGGAAAAAAAGACCAAAATCTCAGAAGATGTAAAGCCCATAGAAAATATTTTTTACTTCACTAATGTGAATATTAAATCCAGCATGCTAAGATTAGCCTGTTTTAAACTGGGGTGCTCTTCTGGATCAAATTTTTGTTATTCAAAGCAAAACAAATTTACCAAAATTATTATTCACTGTAGTACTTCTGACAATTAAATATTCAGTACCTTCTGAGTTCTTTTTGGAACAACTCACACCAACAATGGCTTTTTTATTTATTTAATCTGTGCATGTGAAAGTGCACGTGTCCCAAACAAAGCGTACACTAATCTTTATTTAAGATTGTCCCTGGTCTTTTCTTTTCCAGGAATCACAAATAAGTTGACCAGGAAAAACATATTTGTTTTCAAAAAATATTCAAAGCCAGAGAGAAACAAAATGAGTTGCTTTCAAACCTCAGCCATGTGGGTTATGAATTCAGCAATATAAAAATATGAAATCATGTCAGAGGAGACAGGAATCCTATTTGCATGAACTGCAACTGAGACAAAGATGTATATACATACCATTGATAATGGCTTAGATATTCTCAACAGAACTAATTTTAACAGTGATATTTTGAAAACATATAGAAGGATCTAGAAAAAGAAAGAAAAAAAACCCCAACCAAAACATATGTTCAACTTTTTCAAACTTACCACTGCTTTTAGTTTTTCAGCAATATCTGGTCTGATCTTAAACTGCTAAAATTATTTTCATTTTAATATATATGCCAATGTGCATCATACAGTGAGTAAAATGCTGTGAAATATTTCATAGCATGAGAAGGCTGTATCCTTCCATCTTTTATTATAGTACTGAAGACAGCCATCAGTCTTCATGGGCTTCTAAGGAAAGGATAACTTTAGAACAGAACAGCACCATGGTGCAGCAGGCACATGCTGTACTGATGACAGACCTGTGGTCTCCACAGAGCAATTGTCAAACGCTACATTTTTTCCTGCCTCTGTTTTCAAGTATGTAAGGACATCAATGTTTGAAAAGCTGATTCTGCACTGTAAGACACCGACATTGGTCTGCTAAGTAAGGCATCTTCAATAATGGGATGAAATCCTCAAAAAGGATGTGAATTCTTGTTTGGCCAGCCTTATGAAAGGCTTGCCTTTCTCAGCTTGCCTTATGAAAACCAATGGGGGAACCTCTTCATAAAACTGTCAAAAAAATCTGTGCTAAAAATCAATCATATTGCAAGCAAAACTATTTCACCATATTAAAAAAAAATTCTGCTGTGGAAAGAGAACGAGACCTTTTGGCAGCTTGAGTCTGCTCCTCCCAACTTATGTTCTGTGACTGTTGAGAAGTTGTTCAGTTCTGTATCTCCTGATCTTTGTTAAGCACTGCTGTAGCTTCAGTATTTACTTCCCTCAGGGCTTTCTGTAAAGTCTGTTCCACACACTCATCTCCTCATATGCTCCAGGCTGCTCGTGTATTTTGCAAATAGCCTGAATATCATGGACCCACAAAACAGAACAGTCATGGCAAAAGTTCTGCTAGAGACATTCCTCCTGATAAAACTAAAACTTAATCAAAATATTAGACTTGCATTTCCACCCACCCCACCCCCAACTGCATAAACACCTTTGGGATTTTCCTCTTCTTTCTCATTAGCAAACACAAGTTCCAGTGGCAGACTACCACGAACAGAGGCCTAAGCTACTTGAAACAAGAATTTACTGCTTTAGTGTGAAAAAAAAATCCATTGCCGTTGGTGATGGCTGAGACAAACAGGGTACGAAAGTTTTTTATGCTGTTGAGATAAGTGTCTAAAGAAGTTTTCTGGCCTGGTATTAAGATATATTAAAACTTATCTACTGCTTTGTCACAAAGAGCACTGCATAAAACTTGATCTTCTAATTACATTATCCACTGTGCAGACTGTCAGCAACAGCCTATTCAATTTTGGCAAAAAGCCAAGAGGGTTCATTCAAATGCCTGGTAACAATCCTACTCATCTACCCTGGGAAGATGCCACTTACTGAACTGGGCATATGAGAGGAAGGAAAGGCAGTCATTACAGCTGACTTCATTGAGAAAATATACTTGGACAGAAGACCCTAGACCCAGTGATAGGCAAGAAATTTGTTCATATGCACACAAAGAAATATGCCCCCACTCATTCATTTCCTCATAGCAAAGAATTTCTGGCTATGACAGCAGAAGAGGACTCACAGTGTAATGAATCCATGCAACTGGATAGTGGTTTTGTGATGCTCCAGTCCAGCCTACACTCTTACTTTACATCTCAATTATTTTTCTTTCTCACTCATTCGACACCTCTGATTGAACTGAAAATCCAGTGTACACAGTCACTAACAGAAACTCTTCACTTTCCTTTAAAACTGGGAACTCCAGAGATGCTTCTGATAACCCCACATCATATTCTCTCATACATGCTTGTATGTAATTCTTGTATGACATGAATTTCAGCATTAAAGAAATAATAAAGACTATCTCTCATCAACTACATGATTTCTCTGTCCTGATCAGCAAAAGGCAATGATTTAAGTGAAAAGAAAGAAAAGATGGAGAGAAAGGAGATTGTGTGATTTTAAGCTAAGTCTGCCATTAAGGAACGTAAAATGATCAGGAAGAAAAAGTAAATGTAACAATATTCAACTGTCACAGCAAAAATATGGGATCTTTTAACAGCACAGCACAAATCCACCGCTTTTTCTGTAATCAACAAAGTAAAATCAGAAGCCTCCAGCACTCAGAAGGTAATTCCATTTCTTTCACTATCTTACAGAAAAAAGCATTCAGACACCTGCAGGGCTGAAATTTTTCCTGAATCCTGATGTTACTTTGCAGAAGAGAAGAAAATTACAGAAAACACTTCTAGAACTCATGATGGGAAATCAATTCCAGGTCAGCCAAGCCATCTTCCTGCCAAAATAGGAATTTCCTTTATAGCATTTTCTAGTGTTTTTTCCCCATCTAATATAAAAATAGCAACTCAATATTTCTCACTGCTTCTCTGAGAAGATAAACTAATGTGCAGACTAATAGATCTGACTGTCAGGAAGTCAGACCAGACAAAAAGAAGACTCTCTGTCTACTACCTATCCTAGTATTTTTCAATTACCCCTAAACCTTCCACTTGCAGCTCCATAAATAACCTCTCTCTTTCATGAGTATTTACAGCTTTAAGTTACCCTTTCACCTTAAAAGTGTCACTGTGATCTCCTGCTGCTTGCTGTTAAACTCTTTTATTCTTTGCTCATTAGCTGGTTGGTCCCCATGTCCCTTGTTTACTTCATCACTCTTTTTCTACTCTCCAGGTAGCTTGCAGGTAATGGTCAAAAAGCGGAGCAACAGGACAAAATGCAGTTTTGCCAAAGCTTATTATATAAGGTGATAGTTTAGGATCTTCTTAGACCCCTGTCCTATTTTCAGGGTACTTGCTAAAAGGCCGACATCAGCACACACTAATGCCATGCAATGCAGAACAGCCATTCTGCTCCCTCCTGAGATCTCCCTGTTTATCCATGCAACAATCTCATCAGTCATTTTGGCCAAAGTAGATCCTCTTAGTTGATCATCCACCATGACATGAAGTCTCTGGCATATTTCCTTCCAGAGCAGGTATTCCCACCCTCCATATCTGTGTTATTTCCCTTTGAGATACCTGGTTTTATTGCATTGGTGAATTGGACTCTGCTTTAATTTTTCCTATCTTGATGTTACCAGCAGATCATCAGTACAGTTTTTATGTTGTCTTCTGACTTACTGCTAAAAACTGTTAAATAGCACATAGCCCAGAACTTACCCTTACAGGAAACTTACAGGCAGAGTCAATTGAAAACAATTTCTATTTATACTCTTATTTAAACCTGCAGGTGACATGGTGATTTGTACCAGCCCAGGCACACACTAAAGTACATATCAAGAGTTACCAATTTAACTGTGTGACTGAAGTCAGAATGTCCTACATCCACACTATGACTTTTGTCAAACTTGTAAACTCATTAAAAAAGAAGAAATGACACTGCAACAAGAAGTCTTTCCAAATAAGCCCTTTATCTTGACATGTAATTATAAATCCTTTTCTAGTTCTTTGATCCTATATCAAGTATTCTGATATTTTCACTCAGACTGATGTTAAGGCAGCAATCTTCGTATTACAAATTAGTCTTATTCACATGTGTAGAGAGTATATCAGCGCATGTAATTAAATACAGCTATCCAGCATATTCCATTTACCCTTTTTAAATGCTAATGCAACATTAACTTTCCTCCAGTTCTCCAGAATTTCTTCAGTATCCCAACACTTACTGAAAAATTCAACACAGTATGTCTTTTAAAGCTCCTTAGCTAATTCTTTCAAAATTCTTGAACACAAGCTGTCAGTTGTTCTACAAACTAGGCATTTTAATAACTGCTTTTTCACAACATCTTTGTGTTGTTATGAAACTATTGCATTATTTCTATGTGACAGTGAAGCATCAATTCTTGGGTTTTTTTTTTCCTAGAAGAGCAATATTTACTGAACTCTTTCTTTTGTCTCTATTACTGACAAACCTACCACACACATTTGTGACAGAGTCATATCATTGCTAAGATGTTTTTGCTACTAACGCACCTGGAAAAATTCCTTAGACTTCCTAACTCCGCTACTGGTTTCTTCTTAATTTCTTTCACTTTCTTCATCTATTGCTAAATTTTTGACTTTTCACCTTCCTTTTACTGCAAGCAATGTACTTTTTTTCCTTATTTTTTATACCAGCATACCCTCCCCTTTCAGCTATAGGGTTGTGGTGTTCTAGCTGTTTATACAAATAACCCAATTACCATCTGCATTTTTCTGTCCATAGCCTTTCTCTCAACTGTGTTAGTGTCACATTGCTTTAAACTTTGGGGTATTTACCTCTTCTGGAATTACCAAGATGTAGAATTCAGGTGTTATTTAGGCATTAAAGTCCATTTATTTGAGTATCTAGGCTGAAGTACATATCAGACCACTTCAGATTTTATTCTGTTTCAAAGAAGTGTGTATTCAAGCCACAACCACTACCACTTGCATAGCATCTGGGTTTAGTTCTGAGCTCAGTTCTTGTCTCAAGTCTTTATTTGCTAAGAATATGTCTAAGACAGTATCCTAATATGTGACATGAGGATTTGCATTCAGATATTGTCATCTACTCAACATTTACAAAGGTGCTGTCATGCTGGCAGAATGAAACCTCCAGTATGCCACTTGTATTGAAGGTTTCACACAGAGAGACACAAAAAAGGGTTTTTTTCTCCCCTTACACACAACAGGCTAGTTAGTATTTCATCCAGGTCTTTAGTATGCCAGTATGCCACTGTATTGAAGGTTTCACACAGAGGGACACAAAAAAGGTTTTTTTTCTCCCCTTACACAGAACAGGCTAGTTAGTATTTCATCCAGGTCTTTAGATGGATTTCACAATCTAGAACAGTCATCAGCAGGCACATCAACATTTATTTTAGGTATTAATTGATCCTTTGGCCTTCAAGATAATTTCATTCAATGGCTGGCAAAAGAGGAAATGACATTTTTGCCATGCAATGCTGTTCCCAACCTCCTTCTGTCCTTTGATTCCAATTACATTAATCCTCCCTCCTAGTCTGAGAAATTCCAGTTTATCAGCATTTATGTTTAGAAATTAGTAATTCCGTTCCATTGCCACTTGTTTATTAGCCAGCCTCATCACGTTGGCAGCAGGCAATTAAAGAACTCCTCTTTCGGCGCTTAGTGCCTTGATTAATTTTATTCTCGACACCTTGACTCTCTGCTAAACAAGTGATCTTTATTCCTCGCTTTTCTATCATTTCCCTTGGTTGTTAATTTAACACCATCTGAATAAGTCTGGCCTAACAAGCCTAGAAGGTTGCTTTCCCTCCAGTGAGCTCAAGGCTGGTCAAACCATACAGCCTCTTTTCCCCAGAGAATATAGACGTGCATTTCATAGACTCAAGTCTTATACAACATATCTGGCTAGCAGAACCCTTGCAAAATTTAACTTTCTGTGTTGTTTTATGGGCAGAACATGAATAGCATCTAAGAACACACCTTGTACATCCTTCTTCTTTGGCACCATTAGAAAATTTCTAAAACTTAGTTACGTTCTGCAAAACTAAAGCCAGTCATTTATGCTAGTATGGACTATCCTTGGTAGCCCCTTGGTTACTTACTTCAGAGAACCTACTCAACTGTTGCAATCCTATCTGGCATCCCATCCACAAGAGACAGAATGCCACCCCCTTGCCCACCTGATGACTGCTGACAAAAATCTTCCTCGAAGGGTGGTAAGTGGATCAGTCTGAAGAGCTTTTCATAACCAGGCACCGAGCAACTCCATTTTATAATATTCACTTGGATTGCCAAAGATCATCTGCAGTTCCCATGACATACAGAATGACTACACATTTACAGTTGTACAAAATTCCTGCAGCCTTCTTTCCCACTGCTCACAGCACGCCTGCTTCCTGGCTGCCTCTAGTTACACAAAATGCTGCTTTGTCTCTCATTTCCTCGCTTTCTCTGTTTGGTCACTCAGTGGCCAGTTCCTTCCCTGTATAGTGATGTTTCCTGAATCATGTTTCCCAACCACTCTTTATCCTCTCCAATGCTTTGTGGAGCATGTACCCATCCTTTCAAGCCTCAAATCTTTGTTTCTAATAAAATCACTATGCTGCGCTTAAAAAACAAAGACTCTTTAGGCTCCAGCACCAAAGACAGTACGTTGCAGGTTTCCACCACTGTGCTACAGCTATTAGACAGAACTCACCCAGAAAAAATCTCGCCCATGCCATCTACACTTTTCTTACAAAGCTCTCCTATTAGCTAAGATGCAAGATGGAATTCTTGGGTCCTTCTTTTGATACTACTTCCCTAACTTGGCAGATTGCCTTTGAATAGCAACTTGCTAATTACAATTTCTTATTCAGTTTTCAGTGTACGTCTACTGAAATAGATCCAAATTACTATTTTAATTACAGTTGAGAAATAGCATGCTAAAACCACTTGAAATCCAAAAAAATGCCATCTATTGCATCTACTAATCTACTAACTGTGTAGCGTATACATGTGCATACTAGTGTGCACCTATTGGCACAGTTGCTCATTACTTATGTTTGGTTTTATAACTAACTACTTATTACTCACAGATAATAAGGGCTAAGTTTTGCATTGTATCTCACCTCTATTAAAGATACCAGAAATCAATGGTATGCTACTCAACAACATGTCCGAAGGCTTTCTAATGACTTGTTCCCCTTGTTCAGGGGAGCTTTACTCTGCTCTCCTTCTTACTTCCTCTTCTCTGTTCAGGCTGGGGTGATTGCTAGCAGAAGAGGCATCTACTCTCATCTACATCTACATTTCTGCTAGCTGTGTACAGACACAATACTGACAGCTAACATGCGTTGTACCAGTGTTGGTTCTGAATAAGAAGGATTTGTCCATATGACCTAAAGCTTCACTGGAAATCAACTGCTGTTGTTCTTGGTAGAATTTCATTGGTCTGAGCTACAGCCTTGCATCTGAAAGTTGGCTTTTCCCAGGATGATGGCATGTAAAAAACACATTTGCTGCTCATATCACGTCTGTGTTAGAGACAGCAGAATTCCAAAACCTGAACTCTTAATCTGGTACCTTTTCTTTCCTTGCTCCTCCATACACATTAATTGGGAAAAAAACATTTAAAACAAATTAAGAGGGGCATAATTGTGTTTTTCTCACAGGGAATATGGATCTTCTTAGATTCATAAAAACTGGCCAAAACTTTTATTCTCTTCTCAAATCTTAAAGCTCTTTTTCATTTTTCTGCAATAAACCCACCATCCATTCTTAAAAAATATTTTCCTTTCTCATTGGTTAAATTTTTTAGGTTAACCTTTCAGTATTTTCAATCTAATTTACAGTCAGGCCACATGAATGGTTACATTGTCAAAACCAGAAGGGTGACAAGCTCGGGGGAGAGGAAGGATGCAAGCCTTTCAAGCTGGCTTTGTCATGAGAGGCAAGGGATGTGAAATTGCACCCCAAGATACCTGTTTTAAAACAAACTGTCAAAGAACCATCATCACAGAGGGAACATAGCTTGGATGACTGACTTACATTAGCTATACAACTCAGAGATGAATAAAATTAAGGGGCATGTGTCCAACTCTTAATAGAGGTTTTCAAGCAGCTCCAAAGAAGAACCAAAAAGGAATGTGTGATGGAAATACATTTTGCCTTCCAAGGGAACAGCACTTCAAAACTCTGTGCTCTTGTGCATAAATTTAGAGGAAGAAATATAGTTGTTTTATTACTTCAGAACAGCACTCATTATATGTTTTTTCAATTGCAGCTTAAAAGGAGATATGCATGTGTGAACTCACACATATAGATGTGACAGGCATAATTAGTCACAAGGGAAGGTGAAGGAAGATACAAAGCCTGCAGATGCAAAGAAAGTTAGCAGAAGAGAAGGGCTCCCTCAAAAGACTACCCATAGTCTCTGCTGATGACCGTAAAATGCTGAGCAGTGACTATTTTCTCATGGCATGTTTTCATATGAAAATGTCAGTTCCTTTACTTAATGGTAAATTCTAATACCTTCCAAATATTCACATAGGAACTGTTATAGCATTTTGTTAAGGTTGAAACAGGTCTTCTTTATTCTGTAATCTGCTCTGAGTTCAGTGTTTGTAACATTAATGCAGTAAAATGGTGTAATACCTAGCTGAAGGAGAATATTTTAATGCTTTCAAAACAGAATGCCTGCCATACTGAATGACTCCTTTTGATTAAGTCAAAGCATAAACTTGGAACACTTTGTTTTGTGAAAAGTGTTCAGATTTTGAGCCTTCATCATAATTAAAAATGAAACAAATTTCCAAAATCAGTTTCCCATGAGACAGAATATTTAGTTTTCGACAAAGTCATATGCTAAGATGCAAAAAAAAAAAACCACAAAAAAAACCTTTCTGTGAACTGCCCAGAGCAACCAATAAAATTAGACAAAAGAGAAATGGGAGACATAATCGCTAGCCAGCTGCCCTCTAGATGTCCAGCTACCAGCTTCGGGATGCCTCTGCATTTTGTGGCCTGTGGCAGAAGCTCTGCCTCCCTGACCTTCAGCTTCCATGGCACGGCAATGCAACAGTTTGCAGCAACAGAGAAATTGTGTGCCAGCAAGAAAGTGAAAGAAATATAATTCTCAGATCCAGGTTTTGATTGAATTATTACAGCAAATGTGGAATTGATCCTGTAGAATTCAATTTAGTAAAAATAATTTTATTTTCAATTACTTGATTTCACACAACATAACTTAAGTGGAGAGGATAAAAGTGACTTTAAGCTGTCCTTGAGCTGCCTTGATCTTTGAGGTTACTTAATGCTCCTTTCCGTCCTTGTTTTACTAGGAACAGCATTAAGAATGTTCTAAACCTATGCACTGCTCGAGAATCCCCCAGTGACTGCTCTGGTCACAGCAGCTACCCAGGCACAAAGGCACATTTCCTGCACTTCTTTCTTTGATCTGCTTTTGACACAAGGATGACTGCCAACAGCTCTTCATCATCTAAGGATTCCCCTTTGAGAACTTAACCCTTGCATACCAACATAAGTCAGCTACAAGGATGCTCCATACATCATTAAAAGCAGTTTCATTGGATACACAACATTTCTTTGGTAACTCTTCCCAGATAGGAACAGAGGATCTCACACCACAGCATTGTGTCTAGCAGAGACACTGCTCTCCAGGAGGGTTCCCATTCCTGCTCTGCTATTAGCTCTCTGAGTAACTGTGTATAACACCACAGACGGTGGGGTCAATCTCTTGGGGAAGGTGCTTTTAGAAAAAACAAAAGGAAAGTGTGATGCAAAGAGTTCATTACTGTTGTCTTATCAACACCACAGTTCACCTAAAGGAGAAGGAAGAACTACCACAGCCAACACTAATTTCTTTCTCTAGGACTTTCTGGCTGTGGAATCCTACAAGCTTTTCTCCAATATTCAGCTTTGTATGAATCTGTTAGGAGATTATTGAGGGATCGGAAATTAATCCATACATGGCAGATAATTCCATCCTTTTGCAATTTCATATCAGAAACAATGTCATCTCCTAGTTTCATTAAAACCTGCCAAAATTCACTCTCTGCTGAAGAGCACAGCACTGCCTGTGAATTCAGCAACACTGAGAGGATACTGGTAGCAGAAAAGAAATGCTTAAAAACTTGCACGCTCCCAGGTGGTTTCCACGCTAACACTCAAAGCCTTGCGCACAAACTGCATGCAAAGTGCTTCTTAGTACAGTTTTCCCTTGAAGAGAGCATGCACAGTTGTGCACTGTGCCCCCCCCACAAATGTAATATTCACACACGCAAAGCTATTTGCACAACAGTATGCCCAGCTATGAAACAAGAAAAATATTTCACAACATCTATTTTTAATAATGAGAAAACACTCGGGTATTAAATTAAATGGAAGATGTATAAACCAGCCAGCTCAATATGTACAGCTGTTTCCAAGGTGTGGCAGTGACAAATGCAGCAGAAAAATGAAACTCCCACTTTGGGAAAGCACCAGATGCCATGCTTTAAGCTGAAAAATTCATGTTCAATCAGAAAAGGACAGTCTAATACACATAACTGCATTAGTAAAGAGTAAGAACCCATTTCATTTGACCATACCAATCTTTATGAACATTGTTTGTGAGTTCCTGCTATTGGGCATCCTGTATTTTCTCTTTTAAATCACAAAATCCTCCTTTTTGAATCAAGTAGTAAACATATAACATTGCGAACTTCCTCTAGTTCCTTTTCTTTCAACACCCTTACTAATGATGGACTGCTTTATTAAGATTAGGTTATCCTTGCCTTTACCTATTCTCTTTAAAACAGATTCTGCTCTCAGCTTCTTTTTAATGAAGAACAAAGAGGGAAGAAGGAGTTACACCACCCCTATAGAAAGACAAAAGACTGAAAGAGCTTGCTAGTTAGTTGCTTCTACTACAAGAGCCTCTATTTGTCCCTTCTAAGTCTGCCCTCTCAACCCAAGGAGGAGGAATGGATTAGGACAAGTATAAATGAATCCATCAAAAAGAAAACTCACAGGTATTGCAAATTAATTGTTAAAAAAAAAAAGTAACTCAAACTCAAACCATTACCACCCCAAAAACAATTAAAAAAGAAAAAAGAAACAAACAAACAAACCAACCACATAAAATTTGAGCAGAGTAGTTAATAATGGGGGGTGTGGTGTGGAGAGGTACCAGCTATCTGATTTTTTCCTCAGAGACTGTGGAAAATGCTGTTAAACCACCAATTATATAAGGACACTTACAACTACATGGCTACTTCTGATGTGCTGGTACATGAAGAACCTCTCTAAAGAAGGCAAAAGATCTTGCTGCAGGAAAAGCTCCCCGTTATTGTCCTCCTAGTACTGAAATGCAGTCTGGTATCAGAAGCACAACGTGTGACTGAAAGTACTGATCTGAGTATGAAAGTGTAAGAATGAGGCTCAAATCTCTTATTCTAACAGCACAAATACTCTTGTTGGAAAAAACCATCCAGAGGAGTCAGAAGTACAGAGCATGGAGTACAGAATGAGGGAGATTTCCTAGAACCACAATACTCCTGGTTGTTCTTGGTCTGATGCTGGTATAGATCCATTCAGAAATGGTACCTATTATTACCGAGCTACTACCATTAACATTTCTCCTGAAGTGGAGTTTCACAGTAATAACATAGCAAACCACTGTAAACTGCATTTTGATTACTATAGCTATGGCTACAGTTCTCATTTTGGTTAATTAACTTGGAAGAGAAGTTCAAATGTATCAACCTAAGTGAGCTAGACAAATAGCAAGTAATTTGACCTGATAGTTATTGCAACATACCATTCATCACTTACAAATTCAGACTCACAAAAGCCAGGAGAATGCAATCGTTACTGCCTATGCTTGCTGTCTTTACACCTAAAGACAAATGCACTGGGAAGCAGTTAAAACACTAACATGCTGGTAAAACAGAACAGCAAGACTTTGGCAAGAATGTCACCCAGTTACCCAGCTAGCAGAAGTGAACATCAGAATTTCCAAGAGACAGTCAATAGCAACCTTTAAGGGGTAACAACCGTACAATTAGCATGATGCGCAAGTGTCTAGAATCCTTAAAAGAGAGTTCAGAACCAAAAAATCCAAAGTAAATTCAAGGATGAAACACATTTTTTGGTTTCTTTGCATCACCTAGATTGCTAAATACACCGTGATACGTGGTGATAAAGATGGCCAGTCAGCAGCTGCCAAAGAAAATCCCTGTCAGCAGCAGACAAAGCCCCCAACATGAGCTGGAACATGTCAGGGCACAAGAAACTGTGAGATCACAAAGTCCAAAGACAGTTGTTGGTGCAAATGTAGAACAAGGCAGACTCACATTCTGCTTGGCCAGGTCACTTTCCTGACTTCCCATCTTGATCATCCTGTTCTGCCTTCTACAAAGTGCCAACGTGCTAATCTATGAGTAAGAAGTTATATTTGCATTGTTTTAAAAATAAGAAAAACAGCAGTAGTCAGCAGGATTAGTTGTTAGTAGTCTCTTCCATCTAACAGGCTTGCTATCTAGGACCAGGACAAAAATTGGCCTTTTATCAGCTCTCTCATGAAGTTTCTCCTTTACCTCAACTAGATTTACTGGCAAGCTTCCTACTCTTTCTCGCAACAGCATCAACAAGAGTTTGACTAGAATAGCTGACTTCAAAATATTTCACAAAGGTACAGCTGCAACGTTAGCCTTTTTTGTCAATATGGAGAGGCATACCAGCAAGGTAACATATCCTGGACAACAAATAAAGAATAAGGGGTGTTAAAGTTCAACGAAAGAAAAAGATGTGGGTAACAAGAAACTAGTTATCCAAACACATGTGTTTCTGTAACCAGGAAAGGAATGTGAAAAACAACCAATGTTACGCTTTTATTTACTTTTTCCCTTTTTCCTACTTGGTCACCCTCATGCGAAAATCACTCTGGTCTCTATGACTTCAAAGGATAATATCTTGTACACAAGGAAAGATACCTTCACCATTTGACTTGTAATTTAATATTATGATAATGTTTTCTTTTAATGAAAGAGCAGAGAGTGTTTATTTGAAAGCTGGCTGCTGGCCACCTCTTTTTAAGTTATGTGAGGCTGTGGTTTCTTAGAGCTGTGTGAAACATCTTTGCTGAAATTCAGAAGGGA
>NW_009259967.1:590415-602174 GCF_000687185.1 Egretta garzetta
AGCTCTTCCATTGATTATTAACAGTTTAGCTATGGACAGAAGTCTGATCAATAATACATTCCACATAGATAACACAGATAAATAGGACCAGGCTCTACCTAATTTAGAGGAAGGCAAAATCCCAGCTCAGAAGACCTCACATTCTCAGGCAAGAGACAATGAAGAAATGTCACAGCAAATAAAAATGCATGGAGAGAAAAGGAATAAACACGTATGCTATGAGAGAAGAGATAGACACAACTGAATTGCACTCAAATATTAAAATGCCTTTTTTTTTTTTTTTTTTTTTTTTTTAAGAACTTGGAGAAATAAGCTATTAACCTTAGGTAGTGCCCACTGTTTTGAGAACACACCACTGAGCTCCCGAAGTGAGTATTCAGCTGCCACAAGCTGTGCTGGCAATTCCTTTACTGCATGGAAGACTACATGTGGTGCCTCCTGGAAACTACGGAAGGTAACATGACTATTAGTGGTAAAGTACACTTCACAAACTTACTACTACATTGTAGCAAAGCTCTTTCTTTAGGTTCTCAATTGTGAGCAGCCAAAGGCTGCAGGTAGATCTTGGGGTAACCACGTAAGGGAGTATAAGACCTATGCCTTTTTAAAGGAGCAGCACTTGTGTTTTGCCATAAAATACTAACTTCCTCAGAATTATTTTGCTCAGAAGCCCCACCCACCACTCTTTATTAAACCCACTGATAAGGGAAAAACATACCACACCATAATTAGGGTGGGCTTCCACATAAGAAGGCAGTATCTGAGTATATACTGATACTTAGAGCTCACACATTACTATAGCCTTTATCTAGAGGAATCACTGAGCATGCACATGAATATGCATATGTGTGTGCCTGCATATACTAGTGACTGAGACTTGACTACATTTGCTTTGTACAAAAGAGAAAGTCATGAGAATGTGCGGTTATGCAGAGACTACTTTCCCTAACTGATAAAACTGATTTTCCTTGCGCCATTGCAATGCTTTTCCTGGAGTTAGGAAAGCCTTACTGATCATTTTTTAAAACTCTAAAAGGCATTTTTATGGCCAGAGGCTTAGACCTTGAACATGTGTCACTACAACTTAAGTCTCACTGGGAGTTCAGGTAACAGCTTTGGATCTCCTTAGTCATTTTCATACCACCCTACTGCAACCCCCACACCCTCTTGCTGGCTATTCTACCTGCCGTGTGGCCCCAGTTGCCTGACAGGCAGACTGTTGAATCTACAAGGAAAAAAGCTTACTTCTGTGAAGGAAACAAGCAAAGGCAGAAAAAAAGTGGACCAAAAGTTGAAGTAGAAATGGCAAGGGGTAATCAAAGGACTGAATTCCAGAAAGTTTGTATCTTTACAGGTGAGATAAGTCTTCATATTGCAAAATCATATTTTAGAAGTTTTAAACACACAAGGGGGAAAGAATAACTTTTTCTACTGCATCTTCTCCCTACCTATTGCTCGTCTGCTCCAAAGAACTTACCTCATCTTCTCAAAGGGACAGAGACCGCAACACTTACTTATATGAAATAGTATGTTCCCCCCAAAAAGCATATTTTCCTAAGGCTTGCCCAGATACTGCTAAATGTTCTTACATGAAGCAGAAATATGAATAGCACAGTCCAGAAGAAGTGTGCAGCGGGAGAGAGGGCCAAAGAGTTTTAATGGTGATTCAAACTTTTGAAGTGTGACAGACTTGCTCTTGCCTGGGATACTTTATCCTAGTTCTGAGAAAAGGATGTATCATTACCAGGAATCTTAGGAAAAATCATCTGCATGTAAAGTACAGTGGCCCTAGGTACAAATCACGTTCCTCTTCCTGACTGAAATCATGACCAAAGACATTCAGAATCTGCTCAACACTCTGTACTGAAAATGCTCCCCCAGGAATACAAAAGGAGAAGGAATATACAGGATACACTCCCCTAGATCATTTGAGAAAATGTCTCCCAATTTTACAACTAGTTGTGAAAGTTTGGTCTGGGCCATAAATAGAAAGAGACACTAAAGCCACTTGACTTCCTTGATCTCTTGGAGGAAAAACACAGTTATTTTTGTTAAAGGAAAGGATACACATTTTATCCTCTTCTGCAATAGACAATTTGATTCTTTCTTCAGGGTACTGTCTGTAATTCCTGCCACTAATGTCCATCACATGTCTGACAGGCCAAGAAGCTCTCTCCCCCTCCTGAAAAAGGCAGACTTTGTTCTACCCACATTCCCTGAAGCCATAATGCTTTTAATTGATTGCTTTTCTCTTCCTTTTCTTAAGCATGTTTTTAAAGTCACTCTACAATCTATATACACTCAACAGGCACTTTAGTTACCTTTCCCAACATGTGTGTGTGTGAAAACCCATTGCTTTACAACTTCGGCTCAAAAACCCTCAACCAAGCTAGGAAAACACTAGAAGCTTTATTTCTCAATTAGTTGGGGTTGTTTTGGTTTTGCTTTTGTTCCCCCCCCCAGAAGACAGGGAAAGGTAGCAGGTGTTGCAAAAGAAAGAAATGAAAAATAAGAGTCAACCCTGTATCTTCTAAAAAAGATGCCCTCTCCCACCTAGTTTGTGAGCTCTGTTATTGTGAGTCAGCAGAGGAGACAAGGCAACGACCATAAAAGAAGGTCCTCAAGCCCGTGACGGAAAGCTTTCTGCACATCTGCTTCATTTATGAACTGCACACCAATATTAAACGAACTAGAAAAAAAAGAGAGACCCCTGCCTTAAGTCAAAACAGGGTAAGTCACAATCTGTTGGTGTCTGTGAGACTTTGTGGACAATGACCTGTGTCAATGGTTTTTGCATTCAACACATAAGCCAAGTCTGAACAAAGTGTCTTCTGCCCATGTTTCTTCTGCCATTCCCAGTAATATGGCTATCTGAGATTGGGAAGCAAAGAGGTAGATCAGTGAACATCCAATTCAACTTGCAGCTTGTATGAAGGGGATCAGCAAATACCTTAAAAGCACATCTTACCTTTTCACTGTGTTATGCCACTAGTGGAGACATCCATGGGAAATATTGTTATTTGTGTTAGAATCTAACTCTGCTCTTTCTTTAGAAAACATTTGTCCTGGTTTCAGCTGGGATGGAGTTAATTTTCTTCATAGTGGCTGGTGTAGTGCTGTGTTTTGGATTTAGAACTAGAAGAATGTTGATATCACACTGATGTTTTTAGTTGTTGATAAGTAGTGCTACGACTAGCCAAGGGCTTCTCAGCTCTCAACTCTGCCAGGTGCACAAGAAGCTGGGCAGGGACATAGTCAGGACAGCTGACCCCAACTGGCCAAAGGGCTGTTCCAGACCATGTGACATCATGCTCAGTATATAAACTGGGGGAAGAAGGAGGAAGGGGGGGGGACGTCCAGAGCAATGGTGTTTGTCTTGCCAAGTCACTGTTACGCATGATGGAGCCCTGCTTTCCTGGGGATGGCTGAGCACCTGCCTGCCCATGGGAAGTGGTGAATGAATTCCTTGCTTTGCTGTGCTTGCATGCGCGGCTTTTGCTTTACCTATCGAACTGTCTTTATCTCAGCCCACGAGTTTTCTCACTTTTACTCTTCTGATTCTCTCCCCCATCCCATTGTGGGGGGAGTGAGTGAGCAGCCGTGTGGGGCTGAGTTGCCAGCTGGGGTTAAACCACGACATAAGTCTAATAACTGAGTTACAGACGAGCAAGGAAAGATGACCCCAATTTCTTTATTACCTTGAAAAATCGAGGCATGCTGCACAGTTAGTACTTCATTTCTGTGCTGGTAGGACTGGTACATAGGACAATTTGCTTGGAAAACGTAAACCCAGCATTTTAGAAATTAAGCAGTAATTTCCTTTCAACATTATTCGGTTAAACAGGAAGAATCTGAGCATGTAGGATACTGTTATTTAAGCTGTCCAAAATTGATTTCAGATGTTTAGAAAGATCAAGCTAGTGAAAAAGACTTATGCTATTACTTTTTGCTGCTCCCACAAGCATTCGACAGAGCACATGTTCAGTTACCCACTTTGGTTTGATACTCCTGCAATACTGCAGCCATCTCTGTGATACAGTTCAAACCAAGCCATCGTTTAACAAGGCAACTACCTTTTTCAGATGGAATGATGCAATTGGCACATGGAAAAGAGATCAGACTTAATCCCTGACTCTGACTCTCAGCCTGGGTCAGAAAACCTGTAAGACAGTTCTGCTCCATTGCCACAGATCTAAGAGTTTAGCATCGCAGTCAGCTCTTGCTTTTTTGTGTTTCCAGCAGTCCTAGCACAGGGTGAATGTTTTGTGGTCCTGTCTCATCTAAATTTCCATGACAGGGCTGCCTGGGACTGTGGCAGGCTGTACTCAATAACCTAAGGGACGCACTGGTCCTATAATCCTCTGTTTTTTGCAGCATGCTTGGCTGCTCAAGTGAATCTGCTGTCAGTAAGTCACACACTCGACTCCGCCTTGCCTTGGCAGGTTATACCACCATTACACAAGTCTGAGTAGTCTGGCGTGGACACCAAGCCAGACAAAAAGCCATGAAGAAACCAGGCTGTAAGGCTGCTTTAGCATCAGTGACACAGCAACGTTTTTCAACAGTGTTCTGGATATTCTCAAGCAATAGAGAGTCAAGGTGTCCTCCTGGACTGTGTTTAGATATGTCATGTGTTTCTGCTTCCTGCAGAACAGACCTTCATCTGCAAGAGCCTTTTACCTCTCTGCTGAAATCCATTCCTGATTCCCACCCACGGTTTGATGTTACTGTAGTTTTCCCTCTGTGTGAATACACGCACATGGTATTCACTCACAACCATTTCAGGATTAACTGACTTTCACTGAAGAAGCCTGTTAAATATGAAAGCTTTTGACCTCCAACCTGGTCTTCAAATATGTGAATTTGATGAGTTATTTTGAACAATATTATGATATTTCAGTGGAGCAAAATGTTGGGGTTTTAGATGGTTTTTCTTCTGCTATTTATATGGACATTTCTGCTCAGTTCACAGTACAGTAAGGACCTGGTTTTACGCATGTGAACTGATGTATTGAAGAGATTTGCCGAAATGAGCAACTAGCAGTTTGTAGATAATTACCCATTATTAGTTAATTTTGGATTTTCTCATGAGCAAACTGAAACTTACAGGGTATTATTTTGCTACTGCTTGAAACATTGTGCAATATGTGAGAACAAAGGATTTAAAGACAGCCAAATACCTTTCAAATACCAAAGGCAAATTACATTTTTTACCCTCAAGGTGTCTGGGTTTAAGAGAACAAAGAATATAAAAAACATAGATCTATGCACTCTGCAAGATTTTCTTTCTAAAAATTAGCAAGGAAATACTAAGAACAAACGAATATCACTAGGCCAAAACTGGTTTAAATTGTCTAAATTAAAATCTAACTATAGCCAAGTCTAGGTCACAAAGAATTTGGATCAATAAATCAAATAGGTTAATGGTGATGTCTTAAATAATCAAATTCTGAAATCATCAAATGAATGCATCAGCTAATCAAATCAAATCACAAGGTTAACACAGACAGAATTGCTTTCCATCAATCCTCCACCAAAAGATTGAAAGTGATGGCTGTTTTTCTTTGACCTGAAGCTGCACCTCAGTTCCAATCTAGCACAGTGGTCTTGGTGCAGCTGTTGCGGGACATGACATTCCAGGCTGACTTTACACTCATAAACAAGTTTTAAGAGAGTGCAGCAAGCTTCTTTCTTATATCACGTTGTTGTTACACAAACTATTACTACTCCACTAGTCCTACTTCTGATTTTGCATACAAAACCCTGAATGTTTAACCAAAGTCATTATTGAAACAGATTGGTAACCTACAGTACTAGCTCTGAATAACACTTCACCTGCTTACTAAATTCAGAACATCCTATCCAGTTTTCATGTATGTGCAGGGAACTACTAACAGCATTATTTCCCACCATTTCACCATGCCCACACTCTACATACTCTGTAGAGTAATGAACAGAAAGAAAACAAAAACTAGTAGTAAAATGAGATTACTCTTCTCTAAACGGAGAGGTGTCCAAATACAATGGTCTGTCTAGGGGCTCTGCGTATAGACACCGGAAAGAGAAAAGTACCTCTAGACAGCAGTTCACTGCATGCCTGGCAGTCACGGATTTGCGACAGAATTGAATCCTCTCTTGACAGCCTAGGTGGGATGCATCCCAGCATTTCAGGACTGAACCGTTACACTGATATAGCCAAAGACAAGTGTCTTCCCAGCCACTCATAAGTGAACTGGAGATATTTTTATGCTCAATAGGACTGGTGAATCATGAGAAAGAGGCCCTCTTCCTAATAACCACATTGTTTGTTTTAAAAATAAAGATAAACTTAAAATGTCGGGACTGGGATGGACTTACATTTAGGGATTCAGGGACCCTGTAACATGAGAAATCCAGGGACAGTTAAATGACTTCTGCATCCTAGAAGTAGCCAGTGTGGTCTAATTCTCTTGTAAGATGCATGCTTTTGGCTACCTTAGCCAGAGTTTTTAAATGCATTTAAAACCAACAAAACCACAGTACTTTGGCATTTGCCGTTCAAAATTTGTCCTGTGTCACCACAGAGAACTCCAATGACAGTGACACTTTAAAAAGAGCCCATAGTGCAACCAGCAGCAGTGAATGTTACAAAAACATTACTCAGATGGGGTGAACAGGAGACGACGTCAAGGGTGTTCCTTTCCTCCCTTCTTTGGGGTAACGGTTGGACAATACAGGAAGTATCAACTTCATTTAAAAAGATCCCAGAATCTTCATAGCTACAGCTCACAACTGAACCATTGCTTTCCATTCCTCACCCAAACTCATACAGTCTACTAGCAGCTCTGAGAATAAACAAAAAAAAACCCCAAACCAAAACCCCATATGCATGTTCACAAATCTCTTAACCACTGTCCTGTCACTGCAGCCTGAGAAAATGAGGGAAGTAGAGAAAGCCTCATCTGAAGTACATGAGAATAAATTTTGCCCTCAACTTTTTCAGTGTGTCATTTAATTTATGAAAATTAAAGTTTACCCAGATGCATTTGAATAGGAGTTATTCCAATTCAGTTGCAATAAACTGGAATAACAGCTAATAAAAGGAAACCTTTCCTGTTTATTTCAAAGTAGACTAACACCTACTATGGGTAACACTGCTAGGAATTTAATGTAGTTTCCTGAATTGGCTAAATATTTCTTAACATTGATATTTACTTAGGATGGCAACAGCTACACTGACAAAAGTTAGAAGTTTCTGGGTTTTTTCTCAGTAACAAGCTGGGCACTGAAGCTGAGATATGAGAGTTCTGATTGCATGCTATATCATGTTTTCACACAATCTTATGTATGGTGTCATTAAATATTCAGCAACTTAATAGTGCTAGGCACATTACATTTTTATGCTTGGAAGTTTGGCCAGTTGCAGAAAATACTCTCTTAAATTTCTGTATTAGATAATTTTATGTTTCTCATGGTGCCATTTTCTCCAGAAATGGGTACTTCTGGAAATAACCTTACTTCCAAGTTTTCTATTTAAACTCCTGGTTTCCACCATGCAGACACAGATTTATTTTGGGAGGGAGAGGCAGGCCTGGAGGTGGGGAAGGACAGGATGGGGCAGTCCTCATTATATGATGCTTTTGGAGCATGCCTCTAAGAAAACTTACAATCTCTATTCTCAGCAAGTACTTTTGCAACATTATGCTCATTTTCTGAAGTGTAGATGCTGCTACAGTATCTATAGCAGTAAAGGTGCGAAACCTGTGCTATGTGATTTCTACCCATAAAGAAACTCCTATCAGTTAGTCTCTAAAGTTTTCTTTCCTTAGTCTGGTCACAATCCTATTTTGCTATTGTCAATGCTTAAAGAATCTATCCTCATGAAGCAGTAAACAGTTAATATTCTATCATCCATTCAATGCTTTCCTCTCATTTCAGAATTACCCCATTCCAAGGGTTTTGTAAAAAAGTAATAAAAAGATCACTTAATTTATTCTTTAATCAGTCACATCAAAGCCCTCCTGTGCTGTCTGAACTCCTTCTTTATAGAATTTTGATTATGATAACCTAAGAATGAACCTGCTTAGAGATGCTAACATGCTCTGCGTTGTTGTCTCTTCCTTTTAAGGGTCTTTCTGCTAATTCAGCTGCTTCCGTGTAAACTCCATCTGGTTTGGCAATGCTATTGTCACAAAGTATAGTGGGTGCTGTCTAACCATTCCTGGTCACTTTAAAGCTTTTTTGGTGGCATGCTGCAGAGCAGAATTCAACATTCATCCTCTTCACATCCGTCAGGAATCAACATTCATCTCCATGTCACACAGCTTGTAGCGATCAGACAGCTGGTGTTTTGGTACACCTCAGTGGCTGACACAATTCCAATATCTATTCGATCACAATCTAACTGCTGTAAGCGCTATCTGTCAGATCTACCAACATTCTTGATTAACCCCTCGCCCTTTTCTTTGCTGATGTATGCACAAAACTTCCTCAACTGATTTTAAGAAGTCATGGTTGATGCTTTTATTCTCATATGACAGTGATATATATCAGATAACCACAAGGGTATAGATGAGCAATAAAATAACCACAGTACAGAAATAAAAGAAGTGAAAGGATGTTCTCTAATACAGAGAAGAAAGAAAATCTGAGGTCATTCAGCCAGGTTAGAAGTATCGAATTATTAACAGATATCCAGTGAACCAGCTAGTGGTGTATCTGTCTCTGTAATTAGCTCCTGGGTACACACCTTTCCAGAACCCTTGAGGTTGAGGGAAGCTGCTATGAAATTATAAATATACTTAGGAGGGATAGGCTGTGCAAGAGAGAAGAAGAGATGAATCAGTGACACGCTGTATTACACCACTGCTACCTCGGTCCTGCAGGATTTGAATGCACATGGC
This sequence comes from Egretta garzetta, assembly GCF_000687185.1. NCBI lineage: Eukaryota > Metazoa > Chordata > Aves > Pelecaniformes > Ardeidae > Egretta > Egretta garzetta. The sequence continues at coordinate 599,298 of NW_009259967.1, forward strand.
TTAATATTAAGCAGCACATAGCACAAGAAGGAATAAAGACATGGCCATTTACTAAACAGAAATCATAAGGTTCTCAATAATGATGCCAAAAAGCTATATTCATAGAATCATAGAATAGTTTGGGTTGGAAGGGAGCTGTAAAGGTCACCTAGTCCAACCTCCCTGCAATGAGCAGGGACATCTTCAACTGATCAGGTTGCTCAGAGCCCTGTCCAACCTGACCTTGAATATTTCCAGTGATGGGGCATCTACCACCTCTCTGAGCAACCTGTGCCAGTGTTTCACCACCCTCATAAAAAATTTCTTCCTTATACCTAGTCTAAATCTACCCTCTTTTAAGTTTAAAACCATTCAATTAACAGTAGATTCTGTATTTATGAGAAAAAAAAAACAACCCACAGTACATGTATACCATATAAGAATGTAAGAGCACTACCTCCTCAGGCATAAGCAATTTAAAAATCAAGTGCTCTAGACAGCTTGAACCCAAAAGTCCTTAACAAACTGGCTGGTGGTACCTCTACCATAATGCTCATTTTAGAAAGTCTTGGAACACCGAAAACATCTCAGTATGAAAAGAAAGTGAGAATTTTCTTGATGTTTAAAAAGGGTAAAAAGGGGAACCAAATGACATTCTGGATCTTGATTACAAACTTGAGCAAAATAATGGGAAAATTGTATAACATTTGATTAATTAACAACAGGAATACAGTTTAAAAGACAATGTTTCATGGAATAAAAGGTTGTCTTAAACCCACCTTATTCTTTAGAGACTGTAACGGCATTGTCCACATGAACATCCCCTACAGCTCCTGAACACTTTGCAGTCTTCCAACACTCTAATGTTGCAACAAACCCATCAACTTAAAACCACACCTGCAGCTGTCAATTTTCTAAAGACAAGAACATACTCCATCAGCTTTCCAAAACATAGCAGAAAATTATTTCTGAGATCTTTTGGGCTAAATCTGTATGAGAATGCACCCTTTCTTCCTTCATGGATTTTTCTTTTAATTTAATGACATTCATTAGTTTGTTTGTTGATATTGTATTCTTTACAATCCACCATGTGATATGGATATTAAAGAACATGGTAGATCTCCAGGGAATAGACCAGGAAGCGCTAGGGCAGCCAGCTCCTGGCTTCCACAGTGATATTCGGCTGCTTTGCACGTAATAGAAAAGAATAAAGATGTACTTTCACAGGGACCTTCAAGGTCTGTTCATGGAAGGCAGGTTTCAGAAACACAACCTTTGCATTTTCTGTTTCTTTTTTTTAGAGGACTCTGCTATCATATCTGCAACAACCTGGTCTGATCACTGACATTTATGTACTCTTGTTTACTCTTGTGTGCCAGGCATGGGTTGTTAATAGGTGTGACACTGATTCCAGTATCAGGCGAATGTAGCTCATACCAACCTTACAAAGACCTAACCTTCCTTCTAGTGCCCAGCCTATTTTTCACAGTAACTTGCTTCATCCTACTTTTCACTTACACCACAAGTATTTTAATTTTTAATTTAGCTTTCCAGTTAACAGATCAGATTTATGCAGTTGCATCAGAGCTTGTGATCTTGTGGTTTTCCTTTGTCAGAAAGGACCATCTTTCTGAAACTATATTTTCATATGAAACTATGAATACGGGATTGTTTTGCTACACTTCATCGAGCAGTATGCCTACCACAAGCACCTTGGCAGCAGCTGTATGGAGCAGCATGGAAGATTCCATCCTCTACAATTCCTCTTCAATACTGCCAGGAAAATATGGAAGTACTGCCACAAGTCTCCTCTCAGTATCTGCCAAATTCCTTTCCAGAAGGAGAGACTCCAATTGCTCCAAGCCAAAATTTAGTTTTCATAGGCATAAGTCGTGAAAAGGTGGGATGCACAAAAGTACTGTTAAGAGATTAAAACTGTTTCTTACCGTAAATTGTCCAGTAAGTACATAAGAGTGGGATTTATGACTTCAGCCACCTAGTACTTAGGTGTTAAATCTAAGCTAGTTAACAGAGAAAGAAAAGCATTATAGGAAGAGTCTAAAAGACTGGCTTAAACCGCTCACCTACTAAATGGCTCAAGTTGGCCAAAAAGAATCCCTCTGTAAGTGCTACGGAGTGAATTGGTTTGTCACGAGTTCACTTTGTACCTCTTAACGTGTGCTAAAAATCTTTGATACGACAGTAAAAAACTGCTGTCTGGATCAGCCCTTCAGCGGCTAAATTAGGCTGGAGTAAAGTACAAGATTAAAAACTGAATCTTCTGGCAGTATCCCTTGCATTCTCAATGATCAAGACCCTGGATTAAATTCCCCAGTGCATTACCAACACCCTGTGTTACCTGGGGTTTGTTCTGTTCGTGCCCAGGCTGCCATCTGTAAAAAGAGGGCAGAAGAACACTTTATCCTGTTCATTCTTTGGTGTCTCCTGTAAGTTCTTCAGGGTCACATCCTATTCTTTCTCTTCATGCCATCTCCTTGCCCACAAAGGAAATCAGGACATGGAAAAGGGGGAGGATGTTTATATTATGCTGTGGAGAATTTTGGCATCAACTAGCAACTTTTAAGAATAATCCTGAAGATGAAAGATGCAGATGAAGGACCAGACCCTGTCCAGCAGTCACATGGCATAAAAAGAATGGTTTCCAAGGAAATGGATGTCTAGGAAGTAATCTGAAGTTAAAAAAAGATTTCTACATGCAGCCCAGGGAAATGCAGAGTTTTATCAGCACTGACACAAATGCCAGCAACGGAATTAGCAAACCTGGAAGAAAAAGAGCTCACTTGACATCCACTGAACTATCACTAGGTAGATCACTAGGTTAACTGCAGCGAAAAGTGTTTACAGTTAAACTGCCCTGACCCCTAACCACCTAATCCC
>NW_009259967.1:602251-664205 GCF_000687185.1 Egretta garzetta
TTCCTGCTTATTGAATGAAGAGAAGGGGATGGAAATTATGTCAAGGAAGAGACAAACCAGGATCATGAAACCCAGTCATGACAATTAACAAAGAGACATAAAGAAGCAAATGCTAAACACATGTGCGTAAGATGAAAATGAGAATAGAGACTCCATAGATCAGACATCTATTGATTTCTGAAGGAATCCTGCAAGGTAGGCTATGACTAAACCAAAATATGTGAGTTGAGAAGCGGGATGGAAAGAAAGTATGAAAGAGGAGAGAAAGGAGATGTTTGATGTTTAATAAGAACGACTAGTTTTCCAATTTTGTGTGTGTATATATAACCACACACGTATTTAATTAAAGATACAAAGGAACAATGTAAGACATGCAAATAATATAATCGTCAAACAACAGAACAGTTCACAATCTTTTTAAATCCATCCCAACACTTGGAAAATTCAGAATGGATTTTTTTAACTTGGAATGACAGAAATTATGTTAGCACCATGGGCTGCTACTCCAGCATCTCTCCAGAAGTGGACACATTTGCATGAATTATAATCGAGAAATCAGAGGAATATTTTGCACAGTCTAGCACAACTGGCAAAAAAAGCACCAGAAATAAATTACAGACCATGCCACATTAGTCCTAAATGCTGCAGATTTAACTGCAAGGGAGAATTAGAGAAAGATAGTCTAAAAGCAGCAGATAACTAGACAGACAAGAAACAGATGACCAAAAGGCAAGAAGAGACATGAGGATGAGGGGGAGATACTAATTATTGGTTTTGTATCATCAGAACACACCCTTTTAGAAGTAGAGAGCAGAAATCAGTGGACCCAAACTATTGAGACTGCTGCAGCCCAGAGGAAAAACAGGTGAGCCCAGGAGAGTTTAAAAAAGGAAGGTGCCAGGGTTCACAAGCTGCCTGAAGCCATGCTGCCATGGCCCTGTTGTGGACCCAAGTATACTGTGTGCACACGAGCAGGTCTGCGCACAGCTCCAAAACAAGCTACAGAAAGCAGTAGTGAGAGGCAGCAATTATGGGAGCACCAAGTTACAAGGTAACCTCAGACTCCAAACAGCAATGCAGACAACACTGAAGACAAAGACAGTGTTGGGGCAGGCAGGCACCATTTCCAGACTGAGGAGGTCAAAAATCAGGAAGACAAAGAAAAGGTCTCAGCCAGAGGGAAGAGTGTCTCGGAGAAGGACAGCAGCAATCGAGAGGAAGTCCCTCCTGAACAGCAACAGGACAAACAAAAGGTAGGAGACTGGTTTAGCGATCACAGTTGATGTCCTTTGTCAATGAGGCCTGACAGGCCACAGTGGCGTGGCAAGAAAGGCACTTTCTAGGGTGTAGTTTGAATGAGGTTGGCAAAAGCTCTGTTAGAAAGAAAAACTGTGAACTATCAGGGACCTTGAGAAAAAAAAAGGAGACACTTGGAGTAGTCATCAGGAAATCAATCTATGCAGACAGGGCTAACTCACATCACAGCACCAATATAAACAGTCTTCTTAATAACGAGACAATTTAATAAGTATGGAGCCCTGATGGTATGCTGAACATTAAGAAGAGCGATGTTTTCATTGCTTACTGTTTCAGAGCAGCACAAGAGCCAAGGCTTAGGAGGAAGGTGAGCCTGGGCAGTCTTCTAAGATCTGGACATTTATGGAAAGGATTAGGACTAAGCTCATTCACGCTCTTCGAAATGTTTGCCACCTGAGAGATGACTCTCCAGTATGAATACCTTCACTCACAGCCAGCACAATATAAAAGGTGCAGAATCTTTTTGCAAACTGCAATTGGGATTACGGTTTTGAGCAATGAACTTTGTGTAACAGATTCTCAGTGGGTGGAAGAGCCCTGGTATTCAGGATTTCCTGAAGGACTAAAAGTCAGGGATGACTTAGACTACCTTATGGCTGTTTGGCAAATTGTTTCTTTATTTTCAAAGACACTTCTGTCATTTGTGCCAAGATCTGAACTTTATTTTTTGGATCCAAAAAAATCACCTTTGGGTTGAAAAAACACAACACAGTTTTTGCTCATGGCCTAAAACAACATAACCAAGATTTATGAACTGTACCAGTCTGCTTTTGGTAGGAAACTGACTTTGCAAACAGAAAAGTGGTCACCTGCATTTCATTTTTTTCACTTGTTTTTCCCTCCAATAAAGAAACATAGAAGAAAGTGGGGATGATAGCCAGATGATCCCACTGTTCTCAGAACACATAAAACAGAAGACAGTCGGTCGTGTTGTAAAGAATGACTATGACTAGAAGCATACTTCCTTATCTTGGCTTTTCAATTTATTTTATTTTTGGCTTCCAAGAGAGTAAGTTGTGGTTTAGAGAGTGAAGTGTGTTTTAGAGACATCTTTGGGCTACTATACCACACTTCCCAACTGGAAAGCAGCTAAGGGGCAATATTTCATGTGAAGGCTTTTATTTTACTTCTGACAGGAAGTCCTTAAACATAATGTGCCCCTCCTTTCCTTTAAAGGACCACTTCAGGATCGGTGACAAAATAGAAAAGGTGAAATTAGGAATTTCTTTCCTCCCAGGAAGAGGGTCTCAGATTACTGTCTCCCGTTACTGCAAGGATGAGCTTCAGGGTTTGACAACTTTATGAATTACTCTAGCGCACTGGCACAGCCAACCCTATCATGGCTATTCTGATATTCTTAATACCCCCAAACTATGTTTTGAAAATATCCCCCAGTTCTTATATCCAGACAGCTTTATGGAAGGGACTGAGTAGTAGAAAACCCAAATGACTGATAGCTAGACCATACCAGCACTGATCTGATCCATTTTGAGACAAGGGGGCCTCTCTCATTCATTCCTTTCAAAGATGTTTCAGCCTGTCTTAGGCTTCATGCTGAAGTTGAGAATGTCACAAAAAAACCCCACCCCAGTGTGAAATCAGTGCCAGGGCATCAAAGTGGAAGAAACCAGAATGAGTGTCTGCAAAGAAACAAAGGTTCTTGGGAAAATTTCTGACTTCCTTTCAGACCAGGTATAAAGTGGTTAACCACTAATGAACAAAATAGTGCCCAAAAGAAAATGACTGGGGGCCATCCCTCCCACCAGTCCCAAGCTATTTCATTTGCAGGCAGTAGGGAAACACAACCAGGTGCATTTCTGGATATATCTGGAACGTATCTATATGCATGAGAAACAAGCACACAGAAACCACTGGATGCAAAAAACAGAACACACGAATGTTGAATTTTCTGGATATCTTAACTCAATCTCTTACGTTTGTTCAAGAGAAAATAAAACCATATTAGAGTGAATTTGTGAAACACCGTGGGCTGCTGGAGTCCAGACCTGTTCCACCACCACTGACCTTCTGAAGTACTCAGTCCATTTGGAATCATGAGAAGAGCACTCTCCCTCTGGAAGTGCTCCTTGGGGAAATGGTATGAGACCATCAGCTCCTTTCAGTAATTACTAGCTTTAACCGGGTCTTTATCAGAGAATTATGAAAGATACTACATAGCCCAGTAGAGTCACTCCCAAGACCGGTGCCTGATTACTGTTGTCCTGCACTGGAGTTTTTCACTGGCAAAGGGTCACTCCAGACCTGTCCACACAAGGGAGAAAAATGAGGTTTCTATTTCTCAGCCCTCAAACGAGCAAGCTAAGATGAACAGCAGACAGCCTTAGTTCTTTGCTCCCAGGCCACTAGCCAGCACACATGAGCCAGCACAATGAAGAAAACAAACAACATGAGGTCAAGAGCTTGTGCAGTTTTCTTCTCTGTTGGCCCCCAGTAAAAGCCTGAATCATGACAAGTCCTAAAGCAAACCTGGCTCTGCCCCCAGGGCAGTATATCAATGTGGAGGCCCTTCCTTACACAAGGCAGCTTGCAAGGTGACAAAATGCCTCACAGTGGCACGTAGCTTTTTACAGTTAGCAACAGGCATCGCCTGGAAGGCTCTTTAATTCCACACAATTCCTACATTTTCGGTGCACACTCTTCTGACATGCAGAAATGAGCTACCAGACCAAGCATGGGTTTCCTTGAGTCACTGTGCCCACAAAACGCAGCACACCTGTCACAGTTTCTATACATTTCAATCATGCTTGGACTGCTCATCCAGCATCTCATTTTATCTTTTCAGCTGTAAACAGCCTGAAATTATAACTGTAATTAGCATATTATCATCCACAGAAAAAGACCAAATACATATTTGAGTAGTTCTGTTCTTTTCTATATATGATTGTCAAGAGTTCCCACTGCCCACCTGGTACTCCACTAGATATCATCCCAGTGGAGGAGAGAGTAATATGGAAAAATCATTGGTGTCATTTCAGTCTCCCATCAGTGTTCAACCGGGCTTCTTCCAGAGCTCTCACAGAATCACACATCTCAAAACATCCTTTCTGTGCCAGCTCCACCTGAAGAAGCATCAACTCTTCTGCATCAGGAAGTTGCAAATGATGCTGTAAATATCATAAGTGTCCCAAGCACTTCCAAAAACCCCTATCATCACAACAGCCAGCTATTGGGTCAATAAAAGCCACTGCTTCCTTGCAAGCAGAGGATGAACTCCACGTTGTCTATAGTAATGGGAAAGTGTGACAGAGCATACACAACACATGCACTCTGAGGCAACTCACAGTCAGTAGTAGGTAGTATATTCTTTTGGAAGCAGATGTTGAAACATTTTCATTGCCCTCCACCTAGGAATGGCTTTGACAAGAAGTAATTTCATCTTGCATTAAACAAAAAAGAGCGCCATGTAACCTGCCATAGTGCCATAACCACACTGAATAATCCAAGCTAGAATCTGTTACTGCATCCTTCTACATCACAATATTTTGGGACGGCTGGGTAGAGAGTAGTGGCCGTTGGGGTACCGAATCCCTACTTTACTGTCTTCTTCTCAGAGCAAGACTAGGTTTTAAAGTTACTCAGTTCAGTTCCCAGGACACTAGTAAGGCAGGCTTCGTTGACAGAGCACCGCAAGGGAGCAGGCTGCAGCGTGCTGGGCACAGGGAGGCCTGCACGTGGCTATGAAGGCAATCGTGGCCACTGCTATACCTCCACACCAACACGCCAAGGGCATACAGTGCAGTGCCCAGGCCTGTGTCTCTGAAGAAGAGATAAAGTTACTGTGCCAGTGAAGGTGGACAAACACCTGCCCCTACTATCATCTCCCCATCATGTCCCTGTGAGCTCTAGGCTAGAGTCAAACACCTTTCAAACATCTTCCTCATAGCCTCAGCTAGAAATTGTTGCCAGCTTCTAAGGGAGGGTCCACAACTTTGTCAGCAAGTGCTCCAGCAGCATGAGGAGTCTGCCAGTGCCAGCTGAGGCTCCCAAATGGGCTTCCTAACACCTGAGCCTCTCAACACCAGCTGGACTCCAGAAGAGGAAAGCAGTCAAACAAACACTCAGAGGAGGCTAAGAAGGTGGAATATGAAACTGAGCACAAATTTCAGCAGGGTATTTAACAATTCAGCAGCCAAGATTTCAAATGTCTTCCTTGCATCATGGCTAGCATTCTCTGCTGCTGTAAAGCAATACTTGCCTCTAAAGGACACTCACCCAGAGTGATGTGTACCTTATTCTTTGCATACACTGATTTCTTCCTCTTTATGCATCTGAAAATCTGGGCTTTGAAACTAAAGGCACGGAGACACCAAGTGATTGCTTTGCATTCTTTTAAAGCTCATGCCAGGTGTGAGTAACGGAAGCAGAGAAACAAGCTGTGTACTTCTTACAAGACCTAAAGACACCAGTGCATCCTTCACTGAGCTCAGCCTGCCAGGCACTCCTACCCACTACGTGTAAGAGATACCGAGCCACAAGAGAAAGAGCAAGATGCAGCAGTAGGGCTGACGAGGTGCAGGGGATCTGGGATCGGCCTTGGCCAGCAGGCAAAATAGTCAGAAAGGTTCCAAGACCCATAAAACCAAAATTGCCTTAACAAAACTGATCATGTTCAGCACACAGCTCTGTCAAAAAGACGAGGGAGATGGAGAAGTGGAAGCTGATTACTGTACATTATTTAGTATTCACAAAACATGTTACTTTCAAATAGCACCAGCATTTGGTTGCACCTAGAAACACAACGCCAGTAACTATAGCTATACTCTCTCCTCTCTTTCTTCCTAAGATGAAACTATACTCTGAAAGTTGACTCTGTCTGTCACAAATGACCGAGCTGGCATGAAGAATATCAATCATGTCACCAGAGAAACAAGAGGGAATTTTACATCTATTCATTGGTGCTGTGCCTTCTCAGGAGCAGATAAGGATACATTATGGAAAAGCAATACAAATGCACACCTTTAAGGAGAACGCTTTTGTTTCCTCCACCAAATGAAAAGCCAATGCTGTCAGAAAGCTTTTATCAGTAACCCAATATTCAATATGAAAGAATAAATATACTTTTTTTTCAAAGCAACACATTTAAATTTCCACTGAAATGGAGTTATAGATTCTGCTTAATTACATTTCATTAAAAAAAAAGGCAAAAAACCCAAATTGTGCACTGGATCTGTTTCAAGGAACTGGAACATACTGGTTTATGTCTCACCACTTCTGAATAAGGGAGATAAAAGTGGTAAAACAGGACAAGGATTAAGGACTAAGTAAGCCTTCCCCAAATCATACAGAAAGCTTGTGGCAGAACAGGAAACCAGCTCTAGGAAATCTGACTCCCCTTACGATATTGTAAAAGAGCTAGATAATACAACCTTCCAGTTCAGTTTGCCAAACTTAAAGTCACATTAAAAGGAAAAATGGATTTATTCTGTACATTTACTTTTAGTAGCATGTTAGGATGATTGAAAGAATGACAAATGTCTCCAGTGCTGCCAGTGCTTATAATTCCATTCTGAATTCAGTTCTCTACAGTGGTTTTCTTAAACATGTAGTTTCTGGAGCCACGTAATGACATGAAAATTATAGCAACAAAAATTGCTTAATAGTTACCCAGGATAGCAAACACAAACTGGAAAGACTCAGAAACCAGATGGCTCATAAATATGTTTGTTTTAATTTGATGATTTTTAACCCTATCTTGTGATGTGAAACCTGAGCTTGGAGAGTTTACATATCAGAAAAACAGTGCTTGCCATCCACTTACCCTTTGCCAAGCTCAGAAAGGCTAGGCAAGATACCTTCAGCTGTCACTTCTCACCAGCTTGCTTTCTTGCTCCTTTGTGTGTTTGTGTTGCCAAGAATAAAAGGACATGCTTAAGAGTATTCGTAAATGTAGCTCACTTCAGTGCATGCTAGAGCTTGTAAAACATTTTATATACAAAATTTAAGCCTGGGCCCAAAACTATTTTACTGTCTCCCTTTTAGATGATAAATGTAAACCCCAGCTTTCCTCCTTCAGAAAGATTCAGTCCTATCCTTAATTGTTTCAGCGCACCTCCTCACGGGGTTGGACTAGATGATCTCCCAAGGTCCCTTCCAACCCTTGCGATTCTGTGATTCTGTAACAACAGTCTGTATGTGGTATGGGTCAAAGCTGAAAAGAGACTATGAAGGTCTAAGAGGAGACTTGAAGGCCACACAATAACATGGTGTATCTCTTACTCCGCAGTACCGTAGCATCAATGGTAGGATTCAGACTACTAGTCTGAATTTTGTCCCCTAAACCTGTTAAAGGTTTTGGTAATGGGATGCCAAAAACTAACAAAATCCACAAATAAGAAATTGTCATAAACAGAATTAGATAGCTAACAACAATGTTTTTCCATTTAGTGAAACAGGATTGTAGGTATTTTCACAAGGGTACAAATTCATACAGAGGTTGTCAGCTGTCTGGAAAGCAGACATCACTAAGCTGGATAAGCGTGTATTCACACAGTCTAAGTTCAGGTATCTAACCCTACAGGTTAGTTTAACAAGATGTTTATTTCAATAACTGGGGGGAGAGATTCAGAAAACAACAGCTTAAAAGTTTCACAAAACAATTCCTTTGCCCCACCCTGCACACTGCATGTACCCTGGTACTGTAGTGAATGTAAATTCTATGGAAGCTTAATTAAAAAATAACCATGAGCTGGATTTACCATAGCCTGCACAGACACATGCCACATATGCCCCTGCAGAATGGTAATCTGCATATTAAATATATATTTAAAATATTATCACAAACAGTCATGAGAAACCCCTGAGTATTGTACAGTTTTGGATAACAGCATCCACCAAGGGAAGTTTGGAAAACAGCTTGTTTAAAGCAAAGCTTTTTTCCATATCTTTTGAGATCCTAAAATAAGTGAAAAAAATTATTCTCCATCAGGAAAAAAAAACCCCAGATTTTTCCTTTCATTAATTTTCATGCATATATATGCAGAAAGGCACATAAGAGAGGAACAAAATGTTTGGAAATTAGTGTGGGGAGGGGAAGAAATTAAAAAAGCTACACCCTGTCCAAAACTTATCAGGAAATCAAAAACGAGAATAACTTTTAGAGGGGAAGCTCTAGATGAGGTGAAAAGAGCTAGATCTACGCAAGTCTTTCTTTTTTCTATTCACCTGAATAGCCAGAATACAAAACCTTTCGTAATAACTAAGTAAAAGCCAGCTTGGTTTGTTCACTTCGTTCTGCTTATAATTAATTCACAAGGTTATTTTTTATAAATTTTTCTGACTTCCAAATTTTTTCTCTAGGATTGCAACAGACTGACAAACACAATCTGTCAAACTCTGGGAAAGTTTAAACTCTTCTAGGAACCTGATAGATCCTGAAGGGCCAGAAGGCATGTGGGACTTCAGGAAAGCTGAAAAAAAATGGTGATAGCAATTATTCTGCGATGCCTGTGCTATCAGGGCTTATGAGATTCAGAAAGTTCAGTTTCTCATTAAAATCTAGGCTGAACTGTTAGCCTGCATGGGGTTAAAGAAAGTTTCTTTCAGAGGTTTTAAATACTATTCAGGCTCCTGTAGTGACTGTAAACACAGTAAATGCTCCTGTTGTGAATTACATACTTTAGAAGTGTTACTCATGTAAAGAGATCTGGACTCCAGCACAGTATACATCAAAATGCCATAGAGCAAACTCTAAAAACATGTTAAAAGACCAAGGAAATTTCAAGCAGTCATGCTTTTCTATGATTCTGTTTGCTGAAGTCAAAGTAGCAAATATGTATTAATCACTCAGAGCTCAGTAAGAAGAAAAATATAAATAGCAGGTACTTGGAAAATTAAAACTGTAATTAAATATAAGAACAGAAACAACAACAAAAAAATCAAGACATCACAGTATTAGAATTGTGTAAGCATAATCGTCCATGCTCCTTACATTGTCTAAAACATTAGTCAAGACACCAGGGTCTGCAAAACTGCCAAATGAACAATCCAGTGAAGCAAAGCAGTTTTTCAGTTCAGTTCCAGTTTGGATTCAGCTTTGCCTGAGGCTGCTCAGGTTCAGGCTGACAGTTGCTAGCTCTTTTTTTGGTAATCCCAAACCACACTGGCTGGGCTCATGGTCTCCACTGGAAAAGAGTTCATCCTGCTCCTCTGCCCAGCCCTGGCCAACCCCATCCTCTTTGTGTATCCCCACAGTTTCCTCCTGCCTCCCTAAGGCCAGGAAAGCAGAGCAGAAGTTGTGAGGAACAAAGGGGAGTGGCCAAGCACTCTCAACATGTAGAAAAATGTCCTAATCACAGCCCCAGAGCCACTCAAACCAGCTCTGCATCACTGCATGGAAGCAGGCGCTTGTGAAGCTCCCATGGGGAAGTGGAAGCTGGATGCAAAACTGCTCAGAAGCCCACCACAGTTTGAGGTTGCTCCCATGTTGATGGCATCTCTGCTGTGGGAAGCAAGATTTCAGTGAACTGTGACTCCGAACTGGTAACCTGTCGGGTTCAGTAATCACTGAGGTTCCAATACGACTGTCGTATTGGGTCAGTTATAATTCAAGGTGGAAAAAAGTTCCAGTTCGGGTTTCATAGAATCATAGAATGTTTTGGATTGGAAGGGACCCCTAGAGGTCATCTAGTCCAGCCCCCCTGCAGTGAGCAGGGCAATCTTTAACCAGATCAGGTTGCTCAGAGCCCCATCCAACCTGGCCTCGAATGTTTCCAGGGATGGGGCCTCCACTACCTCTCTGGGCAACCTGTGCCAGTGTTTCACCACCCTCATTGTAAAGAATTTCTTCCTTGTATCCAGTCTAAACCTACCCTGCTTTAGTTTAAAACCGTTACCCCTTATCCTGTCACAGCTGGCCCTACTAAAAAGATTTTCCCTGTCTTTCCTATAGGCCCCCTTTAAGTACTGAAAGGCCGCAATCAGGTCTCCCCACAGCCTTCTCTTCTCCGGGCTGAACAACCCCAGCTCTCGCAGCCTGTCTTCATAAGAGAGGTGCTCCAGCCCTCTGATCATTTTGGTAGCCCTCATTTCATTTGGCTCCTGGATAGCACAGAAACTTCACCATGACAATGCAGGAACAGACACTTCTCACCTCCTGCACTTCATTCTGTGCACCAAAACATCATCACATCCCTCCATGTCACGTTCTCACTCAGTTACTTTACCACTCCTATGTTTTTAATATATAAATATGTATCTCCATAAACATGGACACAGGGGAGAGGAATGGATGCTTTAACACCAGGAAGTTTGGCTGTCTATGCCCTCAAACACATGCTGTGCTACAGAGTGGGAAAAAAAAAACCCTAAGTGAGCAACTGAAATGCATGAATAAATGCATCATTCTTGCCTGATATGCCAAAGCTTATGGGATTTCAGATACCAATTAGCTGAAAATCTGTGATGTCTTATTAACAGGCATGGCTCCCCCATTAGACATAGCAAAAGTTAAGCTGAGTTGCAAGGACAGATCTGTGCTTTTTGGAAAAACTTCAGCTTTTAATTCTATCATTCAGTCTCATTCTTGACTACCTTTAACTCTGATGAGCCTGCTGTATCTATAGGCGTCTCTTCTGTTAAACTCAATGCCATTGTCAGGGAGTTTCTTTCCTTGATATAGAATAGAATAGTTCAGTTGGAAGGGACCTACAACAATCATGTAGTCCAACCGCCTAAAATAAATAGAAAGCCAGTTAGAAACAAGTTTTTCACTGACAAGCAGAAGAAAAGGTTTTAAAGAATTATGTAAAGTTTCGTGTTTTTCCAGCCAGCTTTATGTTAAGAGGCACATCTGGAAAACCAACCTGAAATTCTCCTAAAAAGAAAAAACCTGGCCTGTGGATGAGCACCTTACTGAAATGCTGAATTCTTTATTTCCTCAGTACACATGGCAGGGTTGCTTTTTCTAAGTGAGGAAGACTGAAAGGTCATCTCTGTTTCCTTCTATGTAATTTCTCTCTGTTTTCATTACTCCTCATGGGCCCAGTTGTGCTGGTATCATACACACTGGGAAAGGCTGCAGTGTGGAGGTACACCACCTTGAGGAAAGCTCTTTCAAAGAGCACACTTGAGGGAGGCAAAATGCTTCAGTGACACCCTGCCACTTGCCTGGAAGCTGAAGTCCTTTAGGCAGTGCAGAGATCGAGGGAGGTCCTAACGCCACATTTGTTCAGCTCTAAAGATCCTACACCCTGAACGTCCCTCTTGCACATTGGTATAAAAAGGCAGGAACCTGGCATTTCCCAGGCATAGCCCCTCCGACCCCTAATGGTGCTGAACCAGTCACAATCTGAACCAAAGGCTCTACACGTTCTTTCTGCACACACATAACCCACTGGTGTGATCTGTCACCTCTCTCATAAGAGATCTCAGTTCTCCCTATTCACTCAGAGCATATCAGTCAGACCAGCTGCAAGCCACCTCTTTTCAAACACCTCAACTCACCACTTCTCCAAGCTGGCCTGCTATCCTGCCTGCCACGGGTTTCATCTTTGTGCACCCCCTGTCCTGCTGATAGCAGGCCACATCAAAGCGCTGGGTTTGTTACACGCCAGGAGAGGAGAGAAGCAGGGGAGCAATTATAATGGAATGGGAGGAAGAGGAATTGTAAGAGGAAGGACTGATGCTGAGAGACAGGAAAAGACTATAAGCCTGATCCAATTAATTAACATAATTAATGTCATTATTTTCCTCCTCTGATTTAAGCATTCAATACAGAAATCATGCTTACTCGTAGAGTCTCAGATAAAAGTCTCCAGATACAGAAGGCAAGATGTTGCACTGCTGTTACTGTACTCCCATAGAGATCCATCAATTTGCATTAACTAAGAACCCCATGGATTCCTTCCTCTCCATTTATTTCTGGGAAGAGCTTACCTGACTCTCCTCTCAGCAGCTGCTTTGTGCTTCTGCTTTTACTAGAGGTTTGCAAAAAGTTCAGGTTATCTTTGTTTCCTTAATTTCTGAGGAATTCGATCCAATACCATGCTACAAACAACAGTACCAGCCACTGTGTAAATGTGCAGTAATGAATATCAGCCTAAGGACAACCATCTGCATGCACAAATCCAGGTAGAAATCGGTATGTGGTATTACAAGATAGCTGAGCAGCTTTAATACAGGATTTTCCAAGTTATTGGCAAGCCCAAAGAAATTAAAAAAAGAAAAACTGACACAGGTCAACCTGACAATTTTTCAAAAATTTTATAAAATTGCGAAGACCAACACATTTCAGGGAGTGTTAAACTATAACATTTCATGTCAAAACTAAATTTTCGATACTACATCATGTTTTAAGATTTTTAACTAAGATTTAAGATTTTTGAAAAAAGCAAAGCAAAAGTCTGAATAAAAAACCCATTAAAACAGTTAGACTCATTTGAATGTCTCAATATGAACCAACTGGTGCATACACAAATGTCCAGCTCAAAACCCAACATAAACTCCATAAACAACATAAACTCCAGCTCACAAACTAAACATAACAGTTCAAAACCTAGACCACTTTATAAAGCATTTTAGTGTCACCACATCAGCATTTTTCACTAAAATTAACTCAAGATGAAAATTTCTCTCCACGGTAGCCACAGACTTCACAGATGCACTTCTACACATTAGCAGAGCCAGTGCACACCCCATCACATATACAAGCAGGCTAAAGACAGGGACCCTCCTGTGTATCTGTCTAGGACTCGGGAGAATGATTTTGAAACATCACTGGAGTGAGGCATCCTTTTCTCCAACTTTGATCTTACGGACTGATTGGAAAGTGTGAAACTATGTGACTGACAGAAAGATTAATTTCTCCTATGGCTGTTGACTAGACATTGCCTTCAGCTCTGAAGTAACAGTATGCACAGCTCACTACCCAATTTCTTCCTTCTCCAACTTAGCCCTCCCTCTTGATGTAGTTTACAAATCCCCAGTGTTTGTCTGCATGTGCTCCCGTACTGTGGGATTCCCATATATTTATCCTATCCTTTTCTGTTGTATTTGAAAGAGTCCTCAACTTGGTCATGTCTGTAACTTAAAAAGAACTGTCTTTTTTTATTTCAAGGCATTCTCCCAATGTTTGACTTCCCGTGACAGTCATAGTGCCTTGAATTGCATCTCCGGACTGGGCACAGTATCTGTAGATATGCTGTCATTTGCACAGTAAAGGACCATGGACCTAACTCCTAAGACAAATTTCAAGGATCATTTGGTGCTGTCCTAGTTGGAACTATTTAAGTGAAAATACTGAAAACACTAGTGTACCTGTATGCTACTTTAGCTGAGTGGAGATAGGCACAAGGAGAAGAAAATAAGAGAGCAGCTCTTCAACAAAGAGGCAAAAGATAACGTACGGTCCCATCCCTTCCACTCTTGGCATGTTCTCCTCTAGACAGACAAAGGGATATATGAAGCAGTAAAGGTTTGTCTAAGTGAGATAGATGCACTGGTTTATTTTAAGTTGGCTTACACCAAAATGAGGTACTACTATATCAGCATCTTCATGCATGTGCAGACTGATTAAACTTAAACCAGCTTACATTCACTCTATAGAACAGGACAGCTCAATTCTGAGAGGCAAACAAACCCAGGGAGAGGAAGAAAAACTTCCGGGCTTCTGAAAACAGTTTGTGGGACAAATGCAAGGAGGAAGTAGGATCCAGGAATGGGGTGTTCACCATTGCCACGCTGGTTTGCTGTTCCACAAACAAACAAAAGGCTGTCTGTCTTGCTCCTAAACCTGCCATCAACCTCCCTATGCCACTCTGCCTTAGAAACAATTCAACAAAACCCAAACCCATAACTATTCCTCAGGCTGAAATGACACATAACATATCCTGCTCTGTGACAGCTCCACTACAAGTATTGGAAAGGTCTGTAAAGAAAGACTTGACAAAATGCCTCTACTAATATTATCTCAAGAATTGTGGTTATACTCAACAGCTAAACTCTGAGCAATTACATAAACATGACTGCACTTTTGGAAAGGTGTTTGAAGCTTGCCGGGATGTATGTTGTGCTGTAATTTTGCAGATAGTTTGCCCTCCACACCCAGGGGCAAGAGCACAACATCTGGCCAAGCACAACCCAGTTTCTTGTAGAGGAGAAAAGGACTGACCTACCCCTTCCACCAAGCTCAAGTAATCAAACAAAAATCATCCAATATGAAGATGCAAAGCAATGTTGGTGCTTAAAATAAAGAGATAATTCTCCCACACATTCATCTGGTAGCTTTTTTTCACCTTTTCCCTAGCCATCTCCTGAAACCTAAGGCTAGTGTGCAACCTCAGCCTCCAAATGACTGTGAGGTTGCTTTGACACTGAACAATGCACATTTGTGCACTGAGTCCTTTCCTGGTTTTGTTGTTGGTGGTTTGGGGGTTCTTTTTCTGAGGGTTTTTCTCTGTTGTTGCTCTCTACAACTTTCTGAATTTTCTCATAGAGTCTTAAATTTTGCACCAAAAGGGGTTCTGACCTCCTCCAGTGTTTTGGTGTGCCAAAAAATTTTCAGTGGATGGGAACTCTGAAATTATCCTTTTAGGATACAGCTCATTAGAAAGGCATATGCCAGCCAGTAAAACCAAAGAGAGAAAAGTGGACCAGTAAATTCCCTCATCACCAAGACCTTGGGCCTCCCAAATAAAGAAGGAAATGTAAAGCCACACCGAGAATATGCTCCAGAAAAACTTGCTCAATGGAAACACAAGTGGTTTTTGAAATAGTTGACTGCCGAGTCTGAGAGCTGACCATAATAACCCAGCAAGACAAGCAACCCCCATGTGAAGATTGTGACAGCAGCTACACAGTTAAATGCTTATGCATCCAAGTCTCTCCCTGGGTGATCGAGACTATTTTCTGGCAGAAGATTGGACAGATACTGTAAAATGTACATTTGCTTTCATTTAGCTCTTTACTTGCTCTCTCTGAAACACACCTTTTCTTATCTCTGTGCCAATACAGTTTTGCTTCAAATCATAGACTTGGAAATACAGCAAATACAATGACTATTCCTTACACTAACCTTACTTGCATGTTGAAAGTCATTCCACCAAAAACACCGGGATGATACTTAGCAGCTCTTGATGAGACCACATGCCACGACAGCTGAGGCTGCAGGGACACACAGCTCTGCTTGCATGGGGTATGCTTGCCCTGGAACCCTTTGACAGTAAAGCAACATCTTCCCAATAGGAGTAACAGGCCAGAAAATGCCTGAAATCAAAAACTCTTGTGCTATGCCTTGGCATTCAATTGTAAATAGAACTAAATGATGAAACCTGCTTAAAAACTAATGCCCCAGTGTGTCTTCATATAAAGAAATATATATTCAGGTTCAGCATTTAGCCAGAGACAGAGCTAATTTCACTCTGCAAGCAAGAGCAAGCCATATATGATTTGTTACACTGAGAAATAGAGAAGTGTCTCCTGATCCTTGTCTAAGGGTCAAGATGATGTCCCTGTGTCTGCACTGGAGATACTATTGCAACTTCAGCTCTCTGAGAAGTTCAGCATGTCCTGATACAGGTTTTTCTCTCCTAATTTTTGTAACAAGTTTGCTTGCCACTATGCACATATAGTAAATGTGTCCCACTCCTACCTTCTCCCATCATTGCTTGCGTGCATGCTGCTGCTTCTCAACTTCTCTCCTATTACTGCAGCTTCCCTCCTAACATCTCCCTCCTCTCCTACAGTTATTTCATTCCTCTTGCTGCATTTCAGAACCAAAGCTGACAATGACAGAGCGGCACAAAGATTCCTTTCAAAACTCAGCCTGAGCACCCCTCTCTAGGTGGGAGCTCATAACGCCATCTTTCATAGTCCCGATACCTTTTCTCCCTTTATCTGTCTCCCCCATCTCTCTCCTCAGACAAAGCATCTTCTCCAAACTACACCTTTTCCTGTAAGCAACCTTCACTACTCCTGGAGCATTATTTTCTCCCACCTCTCCAAAATAGTCCCAGAGAAAGCAATCCAGTAATCAGAGAAGCAAAATGGTCCCAGGGTAGAGCTGTTAATCTTATGCTGAACCCTTGTACAATGACAGCGCCTGCTTCCAGCCTAAAGAGCCTTGGTCTGCAGCAGCCTTTCTGAAACTACGGATCACCTATTCATTTCAGTGAAAAGAATTTACTTAGAATCAATAACCATCAAGATTTATCTTCCCACATGTCACCCACTTCATATACGTTTCATGCCAGTACCTTCTCCCTCCCTCCCTCCCCCCCCCCCTTTTTTTCCCCCGTGGTTTTGAAAATAATGCTTTGCGGGTTTAAAAGGTAAAAAGGGAACGGGCAATGAAATAAGTCTGAGTCCCTGGGCATAAGAGGGAGTTTGCACCATACGGAGATGGGGGGAAGAAAAGTAAGTTACTTACCCACAGCGGTGACCCACAGCACCAGCTGTGGGAGCCGGGTCATGGCTCTGCGGGGTGCGGGCAGGTCCCAGCCGGGTGCGAGGCTCTGGAGGGGACGTTCCCGGCGCTTCCTGCGGGCTCGGCAGGAGCTCTGAGGCTGGGCTCGGGCTCCTGCTGCCTTGGAGGAGAATTCCCACCTCCTGCTCAGGAAGGCTCGCATGGGTCCTAGAGCCACCCCCCCTTCCTTCTCTTCCTCCTCCTCCCTTTTTGCATACTGCTCCTGCACGATCAGCAAATCCGTGAGGCAGTTGCTTCAGACATGAACACATACAACTATAAATTTTTTAGGCATTAGTATTCACCAGGAAAAGCTGAATTCAGCATCTTACTGGGTTGTTCCCCCTCCTCAGTCTTCCCTTGCAGCTGCCTCAATGACACACCCAAGACATATGCACTGCCTGGACCAAATTCAGCTCGTCTTTAAGATGATAGAGAAGATTCCCTTGGTCTGGAAGTCCTTTCACTGGCTGAACTGAAAGAGAAATCAGACCTATTTACATAGCCTAGATACCTGCCTTTCTTTCCTTAATTTCACTTACAACCTCTTAACTCCTGAGCAAAACAGCCTCAGTTGGTGGGACAAGCAACAGGGACCTGCAACACAGTAAGGCGTAAGTGCTCTGCCTCCACGCTTGTGCGTTCACTCTTTCATCACTTTACTTGTTAAACTCCTTTTTCTTCTGGTCCATCAACATTTCAATTACATTAGTTCACTCTGCCTTCAATTTGTTTGCATGTGGGTTTTTCCTTCACAGTGAGTTTATTTTAAAACAGCTATTCTTTTTGTAATCAGAATACATTCTTTCTGATTAATTCTCCATGTGGATAACCTTACTCCGGATTAGGAGTGCTTTAGTCCAAGCAAGCATAATATATTGTGGCTGCGGGCTACAATAATTCAGATTGGAAACTGTTGTGAATTTAACAGGTAGTACCCGAGTCTTGAGTAAAATACTATTCATGCTGTAGGCACTGGAGAAATTTGGAGCTGACATAAATTAAAGCCCTGATAAGACCGGGGGATCTGGCACTTTGAAGGCAGAGGCCTGCATTCTGTTTTTAATTGCGGTTCATAGATTAGACTAAAAATTTAGTGAATTTACTTAACCTTCTGTGAATCTTCCACTGATACATATGAAAAGTATGCACTGCTCAAGGGTAGAATTTGTTTTTCTACCATAACCATATATTTGGATCTCCAAATTTACTCTTTGTTCAGCAACACAGTGCCATTTTCAACAGATTTACAGAGGCATATTTCTGAGCACAGCCTGGATGATTTGGAAGAAAACAACATTCTGAGGCTTGTCTCTACAGCCACATCAATTACAAAAGTATGGTAGCAAGAAAGACAGACATTAGTGGCTGCTTATTAAGTAATCATATAAACTGTCCCCCAAGCAGAGTAATAGACCAAGAATAGCATGTGTTCCTATCTAAGACCAAAAAAAAAAAAAAAAAAAATCTGGGACTGCAAAACAGGTAATTTTTTACTCCAATTGGTAAAAAAGTAGAGGCACCTTAGGAATTTCTATACTTGCCCAAACCCTCCTATGAACAGAAATGTAAAAAATCTGTATCTGCAAGGAACTGGTAGCAGCAGCAAAGACAGACAAAATAATAGTGTTTCTGACAATACTCAGTTTTAAAACAAAAAAAAAAAAAAAAAAGGCTCTGGGACTGCAAAACAGGTAATTTTTTACTCCAATTGGTAAAAAAGTAGAGGCACCTTAGGAATTTCTATACTTGCCCAAACCCTCCTATGAACAGAAATGTAAAAAATCTGTATCTGCAAGGAACTGGTAGCAGCAGCAAAGACAGACAAAATAATAGTGTTTCTGACAATACTCAGTTTTAAAGCAGTTCATATTTTCCAGGGTTTTCAGCTAGTTTGGCCAAGACAGATGAATTCTGAGGCTCATTACAGAAATGTGAGGCATTCTATAAAAATGAAATATATGCATGTGATGCTTTTAAGCAGAGAGCAAAAGCAGAGCAGAAGGTGACTAATCTCTGACCAACTGGCTCATTAGCCAGTTTTGGGGGTTTGAGTCGTGGCTCAGAAAAGTAAACCTGGGTCTACTGGAAGGTCTACAGTTAATCATCGGCAAGGTAATCCACATCTGTCAAGCAAAGGAAGTGGAAGTCACCCAATACAGACAAAAACTGATATTCTAGGGAATCAACGATTGTACAGATAAAGGACAGGAAAACCCAATGTTTCACAATGAAAAACACAAGAAAATATGAAGTGTGAAAACAACAAAAGTCAGAACAATGCCCAGCATTTGGAAATAAGTGCATGAACTACAGGTAAATGCCACTCACCAGCAGTTTGCGAGGGGTACAAGAACATGCACAGCAAGAAACAAAACTGAACAACAACAAGAGAATGACAGCAACACCACTAATTCAGAGGGAATCTCTGTAGAAGTAATTAGGAGCAATGGACAATGCTGCATCACCAGAGAACTGAACTGTCAGTCTGGAAGCAACTGTGACAATTACATACTTCTAAGCTGGGCACTGATGCACAAGCTAGGACACTGCCAGAATCTGGAACCAGCAATTGAAAAAGCCTGCCAGTCTTAAATAATGATACCATCTCTGGCTTAGCAACTCAGGAACAACCTACTGGAGCCCAGGAGAGGGAAGGAGATATGCTTATCCTATTCTTATATTCTTCTGAAGGCATCCATTATTGCCCACTGTTGCAAACAACACAGAGGGCAGCACAGAACTTTGATCTAGCCCTGTAACATTTCAAACACATTCAGATCAGGGTTGCAAGACAAGTTCCCACTATGCTATGAAGAAAATTCCTCAGAACCGAAGGGAGATGAGGTTGAAGCACTTACCCGCAGAGGAAGCAGAGCTCCAGCAGTGGGGCCTGGTCACTGCCAGAAAAAAAAGAGAAGTTTTCACTTATACATACACTCAGGAGACAAAAATTTTAAACAGTGGAAAATGTTCCCTATATACAAGAAGAAAGCATTGGAGAGGTGATTGATACCAAATGCATTTCTACATGGGATGCAAAGCAAAGCAAATGTTCGCCTAGCTTCAACACCTTTGGGAGATACTGTTCCCTTTTGGGTTGTGCACTTCATCGAAAGATGCAGCACATTTCTGATAGCATATACGGTACAAAAGTCTGTATCATGACATTTTGATCTAAGAAAGAAAAATCAGAAAAATGCAGTCAGAGACTTCATAAACCTTGCATGGAAAACAAGCTGTAGGACAAAAGCTAAACAAATACCATGCAAATTCCTTATGATGGAAATAATATCCGGCAGAGCAAGGTGAATGTGGCAAGACAATATAGAATGGCCACACTAAAATGAAGGAGTACAGATTCATGTGAAACATGAAGTATGTAATGAAATGTGTGTTGAGTCAACCTGCCTCAGCGTTCTGAATGCAGCTCCACAAAACTGTCTAACAGACATAGGATTTAACTGTTACAAAAACATCTGGAAATCTGAAGGCATTAACCAAAGATGGTACAGTCAGATATATGGTATCTAAGTGTAAAATTAACTTGTCCTTGCATTCTTCTACTGAGAATATTGGTAATTTTTTCAAAGTTGTATAGTCAGACTTGGAGAGTAGTCAGTTATCCATAAAAGAAATTGGGTGTTAGTGTACATAAATAAAGAAGCTTTGGCTTTACTCCATGACCATTAAAGCTTCACGTCTTCATGCATGGAAGAACTGTGTGAGCTAAAACTGATCATAAAACTCTTTACAGCCTAAGGGACCTGGCAATTCTCAGCCTAACCTTTCCCACAAGCAAAAAGACTACAGAAGTATTTTGGTTTCAAATATATGATTGCAATGTTGCATAAAAACTAAGCAAGATCTGATGATGGTTAGACACATGGTCTCTGGAATACCTGACAAAAGAACTATGAAGCAAAAATATCCAGAACTACATTTTATATCTGTTACACAAGCAAGCTCTTTAAAAAATTACTTATCTGGTGTCAGACAAAATGTAAACTTTGATTGCTGCAGACATTGCTGAGGGTAAACCCTCGCAGAAATTAACTGTGGCCAGTGCCATAGAAAACACTAGTTTCTCCAAATGGTTCATAATAGCTAACATAGTGGCTTTACCCCTTAAAATTATACTAGGTAATAAAGGGTTAAATTTAATTGTTAAATGTGACTTTGTTTCAATGCATATGAAATCCTCAGACATCAGAGAAAAGAAGGGTTAAAAAGGACATGCACGGAATCATTCATGGATTTAAAATCTAAAAGTAGGACCAATGATATTTTATACCAGCCTCAGATAAGAGGCAGGTTTGAGGAAACTGTTGTTATGCTTGTCACATATGCCAGAAGGAAAGGAAAAACCCAGAGCAATGTAGACATAGATTTGTCACTGCTGGCTGGGAGAAAACCAACTTATTTGTGTCCCAGACTATCAAATTCATTCCTGCCTAAAAGAAAATATATCTGAACAGAACAGAATAGAGTAGAATGGACTATTTCAGTTGGAAGGGACCTACAATGATCACCAAAAGCCTGACCAATTCAGGGCTGACCAAAAGTTAAAGCATGGTATTAAGGGCATTGTCCAAATGCCTCTTAAGCACTGACAGGCTTGGGACATGAACCACCTCTCCAGGAAGCCTGTTCCAGTGCTTGACCACCCTCTCGGTAAAGAAACGCTTCCTAATGTCCAGTCTAAACCTCCCCTGGCACAGCTGTGAACCATTCCTACGTGTCTTATCACTGGATACCGGGGAGAAGAGCTCAGCACCTCCCTCTCCACATCCCCTCCTCAGGAAGCTGTAGAGAGCAACGAGGTCACCCCCTCAGCCTCCTTTTCTCCAACCCAGACAAGCCCAAAGTCCTTAGCTGTTTCTCACAGGACATTCTTTCTGGCTCTTTCACCAGCTTTGTTGCCCTCCTCTGGACATATTCAAGTACCTTCACATCCTTCTTAAATTGTGGGGCCCAGAATTGCACACAGTGCTCAAGGTGAAGCCCCACCAATGCTGAATAGAGCGGGATAATTAATCACCTCTCTTGACTGTCTCGTTATGCAGTGTTTGATGCATCCCAAGATGCGGTTTGCCCTCTTGGCTGCAAGGGAGGCCAAGAGTCATTTGTGCATGTCAGTACTACCCTTGCTGTATTTTAGAATACCTGTATTAGTAATGTCTCATAACAGGACACCTTTAATGAACATGAGTTTTAGCAGTTTGCAGTGAGGTATGTATGAGGCATGTCATTACAAGTCCCCATTATTTATGGTACAACAGGTCGGTAGAAAGCAGTGTCAAAATAATAAAGCACCTACTAATGAAAAATTATAGAGTCCATATTCAACACTGTTAAATCAGAGTATGGCACCAGCAAAGCATGGCTTGTCATGTGCTGACATTTCATTAAATGGAAAATTGAAAATGAGAGTGTCTGCGCTACTAGAAATGGATGGCAAGAGCCCCTGGGGACTTGTAGATATCTAAGGAGACAGATGAGGAAAAACAGCAATCCAAAAGTGACTTGGAGTACCTGGAGCTCCTGCCATTTGCCAAGACAGAAAGCTCATAACTGTGAAGGCAAAACAGCAAGGAAGGCAGCTGAGACAGTTCAAAAGTCATGGGAGTGTGTCACACAAGAAAACCAATGAAGAAAAAAGCCACCATGTGAGTCAGTTGCTGTGTAACAATCCCAGGAAACTGTGCTTTCTGACGTGCCCAATGTGTACAATTAGAATCAACGAGCTCATCAGCATCTGACAAGATATATGACCACAACTTACTAAGAGCCTGTGGATGCAAAAGCACTCTGCTTTCAGTAGCACCTTAAGCTCACAGACCACCTGAATGACACACAATTTCTTTTTGAGATCCTGGGTTTAAAACACACATCACATAACCATGGCAGTAGCTGGACAATCTGCTCTAGCAGCAACATCACGAGACTGATACGGGAAGAAATGTGGCACTTGGTGTTTCCTGTAAGGGCCCCGATGTCACCTAATACAGCAAGCAGGTGTGAGGGACAGCCTGAGTTCAGTGAGGTACCAAAGCCTGGCCACAGAACAACTTTACATTGAGCTGTAAGGAGCTTGAAAGAGTGGCACAAGAATCAGTATTTACCCTTCTCTTAAACCAGGACCCCACTTCTCCTGATGTTTTCACTACTTGCCTCTTTTCTCCCCCTCCTCTGTGATCCATTTCAGGTGTTCCATTTGTGTTTGCATCCTACTAAGGATGCAAGCAGATCCTTGAAATAGCTTCCAGCTGCTATTTCTGACCCTCCAGGTGAGGGTTGAGAAACTGGATCTTTTGATGATCCAAAAGACCAAACAGGCCTGATTTATGCCCTATTCTTTATTCATCCCTTCTGTAGTGCCACTTAAAAAAAAAGTTTCTACATTCTTCTCATTACTGTCTTTCCCTGTGCTTATTTTTACTGAACTTTTTGGAAGCATTGCTTTAGAAGATGGGAAACTCTACTGTCATGTCTGCATGGAGCTTTCTGCCTTTCAGTTCTAGACACCAGCTCTCCTTTAGAAGCAACAGGAAACTGTAGTTCCACCAATCTGAGACAGGTGCTTTAAACAGCTTCGTTTCTCAGTGTGACTTCCCAAAAAAGTCCAAAATCTTGAACTTCTCCTAGAGGCTTCAACCTTTTAGCAGTTACATGGCCATCTGATGTTTATGCAACAGTCTCTTCCAAACAAGATGGAGTTAAACAAAATAGTTTAAGGTCCTTATACCCATACAAACTTAATCTGTAGCCATGAGGCAACATAAATAGGGCTCTCAACCAGTGTCCAGACATTTCACTTCTTCCTTTCAAATTTACATTGTTTTTCACAGGATACTCTCTCACATGGCTACCAGCTGGCATATGACATCCAGTCTATGAGGTAACTCCAATGGTAAATTAGCAGACTTTGCTATTTATACCACCTAGACAAACCTGCAGGACCAAACCATATCTGCTAGTGCCCTACCTTAAAGGAGAAAGAAATTCAAAATGAGCATGCAGAGGAGCTGGACAACCTAGATTCCATGCCAGGCATAAAGAAAAGGACCCTCAAACCAGGTGCCTCTTATATGAGGAGAGACTGGATGACCTCTAAGAAGCTCAATCTGAAAAACTATACAAGCAAGCCTCAGAAGTGATGGCTGCAAAGCAGTATTTACTAAGAAGCCAGGGGAACTCTGTGGACTTTGTTGTAATTCAGAAAGTGACTAAAAATGACCCGACTAAGAGAAAGCCTGAAAGAAAGGCACTGCAAGGTTGTGTGGGTATGAGGAGAAATTTGTTTAGAAATCTTTTAATTTTCATCTATCTGATCAAATACATCTGATTTTTTCTGTCTCAAACCCATCTTTTTCTAGTTCATATTCTAATATAACCTTACAGTGTGAAAGCCCTTCTCATGTTCACTCACTCCGTATTTTAAGAGTTGTATCATAAAGAAGAGAAAAGTTAAATCAAGTAATCAAACCTTTGTCGAACAACACTAGGCAGTGGTAAAGCGCTGATTCAGTATTTTTACAACAGGACTCAGACTGAGGAACTCTAGCCAGTTAATAAAGATGAAGTACAAAGCTCAAAAAGTGGTTCCTTTCTGATCCTCTGAGGCTGAATTGCACACCCAAGTAGAAGGCATGATTGTGATCTTCATGTTTGAGACTCTACCTGTTCAAACATTATTTTTGGCATATGCTGTGAGCATGGGCTTCCCCAGTAGGATTCTGAATAACTGGATTTCAGGTGTCTGCAATTTAATTTCTCTAAACAACCTTGTGTGACACCTCCCAAACAAAAATAGTATATATTTAAGCTATGTCTTTAAAACCAAAGGATACTAGCTTTCTCTACAAACTTTATATATAGATGATATCAGTCATCAGTGCAATGTATCAGTCAAAGTTCTAGAATACCTACAGATTATTCAAAGTACCTTATACACCCCACCTTTTTAATACACATTCACTATGACGTGAACACTATCTGTGGGCAGCACAGTGTTTGGGATCTCTTGGCCCAACATACACGACATACAGATAAGACAGAATAATTGTGAGTTGAGGCTAAGTATTGTATCTACAATCTTAGCCAATTTATGCCTACCGTAACAGCGTTGCAGTGCACCATTCAGTTATACTGCGCAAAAAAGAGGATAAGATTTTAAATTTCTGGCAGCAGTGATGAAATGATTTTTCAAGGAGTGGCTAAGATAGCAACAGATTTCTTAAGTCCTACCACAGTCACATGAAAACAACATTTTGGTTACTCCTAGTGGATTGTCAGATGAATGACAGAATACAAAGTGGGTCAGGACAGTAACTCCTGCACAGATGCAAAGCAAGGATTTCCTAAAGGTTTTTTTGGTAGCCACTTCAAAATAAAGGAAGTTTACCATAAAATCATCTGTAATAATCCACATAGGTTATTGTAGCAGGAAATTATATGTGTTTTCCCCTGAGATTCATCAAGAACAAAACTTATATAACTGATAGGTCAAAACCTTCATATATTAGAGACAGTAGGTTGACTCCTCTTCCTCTTGTTAATTAAACAAGTAAAGAATTCGCATAAAAGAAGTATTTTACTCTTTAGCCTTTGATCTCTCAAGGGACAGAGTATCAAAATATTTGTACTAATTGTTTTGTCAGCACACAGCTAAAACAGAATAATCCACTACCTCTGAGTGTTCTCAAGACAGCAACAAAACTGCATTAAGAACATATGAAAATGTAAAGAATATGCTAAAATAAAATGGTATTAATCTTGTCAGTGAATTAGTGCTCATACTGATAAACGTTAATTCTATTTGTGGAAGATCCAACACCATCTACAAATTAATGGAAATGAGAATGAATAATTACTTTCAGCTTACTCGCAAAGCAAGCAACAGGTAAACCATCATTTTATCTTGAAGGGTGTGCAGCAAGATATTATGTCATATTTCCTCATTTACCAAAAGAGTGTCAGAGTTGGAGAAGATTTCAATTTGTCAGCCTTACATACGTGAAGAAGTTGAGGCATGTCCCTGAAGATGGTAATCTTTATACCCTCCAGTTTAAAAGATACTGAAATACTTCTCAGCCATTAAGAAGTATTTTCTTCATGTTGGGTGAACATGGCTTAGTTGCAACCCTTAAGTTGTTTAAGAACAATTAAGATGAGTAACAGTGGAGAGACTTTTCCACTGATAAACACTAACTGCTAGTGCTTACTTTTTCTAAAAAAAAAAAAAAAAAAAACAAACAAAAAAAAAACACCAAAAGAAACTCTCAAGACCCACTGTAAAACCATTTAAATAAGCAGGCAGTGACTATGCAGTGACTATGAGCAAAGCTGGCATTTCACTAGAAACATTGGCCAAGTGGTCTTGTTGGCTGGCAGTATGGATTAGGCAGGTTAAATCAGTTCAAAGAGAATTTGTATTACATCTTTTTTCACTATGATATAGTCACAAAATTTCACGCATATTCAGTCAGTTGTTTCTATAACCAGTCATATTACTATTCAAGAATTTCACATACATCTTTGACATTTTCAGATTATGTGGTGCCATCACCCTCCTATGTTAATAATTTATTGGCATTTTATGCATGTTTCCAACATTCCAGCATGCTTATCTTATCTATAGTTCCAGTTTGGGGTATTCTTGAATTCATTCCATATGTTATTACTTAAGCAGGTAAGTGTCATTACTTTCCACTAAATTCCACGCTGGTAAACGTTAACACTATGCTGACCTAACATTGTTTTATTTTTCTTTCACAGTGTGCTACAAACATTTTTAACATAATTCTAAAATTAGAAAAAAAAGGATCTTGTAGACATTGAAGTTTATGACATAATGCATTCTTAGACACATAAGTTAAATGAAAGGTTAATGGCAAATTTGTTTTATTTTTTAAAATAGTTTAATAATCTGCTTTCAAATTCTAGTTCTGTTAAATTTCAGTATTTTTAAAAAGAGATATAATAAAATTGATTCAAGCTGATATTTACCAGTTTAAATAATAAATATAAGAGTCTATTGAATTTATATGTTCAGTATTTATACCTGAAGGCAATAAAAATAAAATACCTGAAAAATAAATGCTATACTACAGGAATTAGTATTTCCTTTAAATGCT
Organism: Egretta garzetta; assembly: GCF_000687185.1. Lineage (NCBI taxonomy): Eukaryota > Metazoa > Chordata > Aves > Pelecaniformes > Ardeidae > Egretta > Egretta garzetta. Next base: position 629,126 of record NW_009259967.1, read on the forward strand.
CTTCACAGTATAGCACTGTTTTCTTTATTGCTCATTATTTCCACCAAAAAATCATGTCAGTCTCTTTTCCTTCAGTAACTATGATTCTCAGACTAACTCAGATTTAAGCCCCTTAAATGTTATCTTAAAGTCCATGGTTTTAGTCTCAATCTATTCCTCTAAGTCTAAGGACACATATGAGATTCAGCTTCTATACTGAAAAGCCCACAAAATTCTGCTTATTCACAAATGGATAGCAGTTAAAAAGTCTAAGCAGCTGATCAAACTTTATTAGTTCAGACTTTCTCAGTGAGAATATCAATAGCAAAGTATCAGCAGTAATGCAGACATACAGTAGCTGTGTGCCTGGGTTCATGGTACCATGGAAGGCTGAGGTCCTAAGATTGTACAAGCCCAGCTTGTAGGAAGACAAAAGAAAGGCTTTGCCCCCTCTCATGACTAACCCTCACACATTAGGGTCCAAGGAAAAGCTGTTCTCACTTGCATCTGGTGATCAGGGACCAAAAGACAGAAAAGGACTTTCAAATGATAGCAGTAAAAAGAGGAGGGAGAGAGAAAGAATTTGATAAACTTGCTAGTTTGAACTGATCATGTGACTAAGTGGCTTGTAATTGCACGCTGTTCTAAGAAATCAAGGCTGATACCAAAATTGTGTTAAAGAATGTCTGAATTCCTCCAGAAATTCTTCTGGTGTTTCATTTCTGGGCTATGAGGAGGCAACTAGCCATTTCATTCTTAGGTGTGTGGCTCAATATTTGTAATAGAGTCATTAGCACTCAATCTGCTGCAACGTCATCATGTGCACAGTTGTGCCAGGAGACAGATGTGGCAGATGATAGTATTCACAGCTTGCTTTGCTAAGGATCAATGTAAAGCCCAGCAGGAAGCAGTGAGGGCAAGGATTAGTTATGCCCTTGCCAGTTCCTTGTCACTCCTACCTCCTGAGCTAGAGCAAAATGTCTAGAAGTGATGCCTGCCTGTTAGTATTGAGACTTTCGAGGGTGCCTTTGAGGTGGCTCCTGGAGATCTCTAGAACATTGTGCCTCAAACAAGTTGTTTCAGCAGCTTTGGTAATATACACAGGTCACTCTCAGCCCTTACAAGCTTTTTCCTATACAGTTTACTAATGTACCTGTTATTGCATTAGGGCACCCATCATAACAACAGTTTCTACTCAGACTATTCATTTAGTCACCTCCTAATGACATCATGGAGCCCACTCTCTGCATAGACATAAAAATAAGCATTTTTAAAGATCTGATTCCTGGGCAGAGTCCTTCAAAATTTTTTATTTTCGCCTTTGTTTCTTTTTGTCCTCATTCCACCAATAGGAACAAATACTCATAGTCCTCAAGAACTTTGGTGTTTAAATGCGTGGTAGGAAAGTGCTTATTGTTCTTTCCTGCCCCGTAGAAGAAAGAGGAACCTGAAGCAGAGAGAGATGAACAACCAAGTTTTAAAGGCATTTAGATACCTAGACAGACATGACTGTTTATAGAAGTAGTCCCATTAATATCAATAGGATTTAGGCCTTAGAAAAGGCAAGCAATGAAAATGGACCCTTCAGATGTTGCTGCTATCAATTGATGGAAGGACTCTTTAGATTTCTTCCACCTTCTGCCAGATCTTGAACTGAAAGGTGTTGGATGGGTAGCCTGGGAGAGAGCAGCTCTCTACAGATGCTAGGACTGGAAAAGGATTTACCCTGCTAGAAATGCTTGAACAACACTAGCATCTTACAACTTGTTGACTCTTGTGATAATAAGGCACACTGCTAGAGTGACTGGCAGGGTTAGTCTCTAGGTCCATCCAACCACTGGCCTCTCTGCCTACTCTGTAAATCTGTAGTCTTTTAGAATACATTGGGTTGTTACTGTGGTTTTTAATCAGTTACAGATAAGTTTTACACTTTCCATTCTAAATGCAAGGCACAGCTCTGCACCCTGAAATTAAATACAGGGAAATATGCACATTTAGAGGTGGGGAATAAACTCCTATCCAGCCATGCCATTACATGACGTGTCCTGCTCATCTCCTGCGACAGGATAAAGGATGGAAAAACCTGCATCTGTCTGTACTGAGCAGACATCAGATGTCAATGGATTTTAGTCACTCTTCAAGTAAGTGCAAAGCCATCTTCTGTACTAATCCTTCAAGATGTTTGCATTCCCTCTGAGGTAAAAATTTTATATATGTATACACATGCAGACAGACACACACAAGTACAGAGAATACATCTCATCTCTTACAGAATTTCTGTAAAATAAGACTGGACGTAGGGCTATTTTTGCAGTCTAAGAGTGCAGCATTACACTTGATTCCTGGCACATTGTCACCTTTAAAACAACTGATTTTTACCAGTGTACTTTCTTTCACGCCTCTTGTGGCAATGAGTTGACTTTTTGTTCCCAAACTGCCTGCTTTAACTACAACAATCATATGCAGCATTAGAAGGGCTGTAGAGGTTTCTGATGACCTTCACAGCTTGGTGTGGTCATGAAAATGCTGTCATCTACATTTAGAATTAATCCCTTGCAGAGATGGTTTTGGATCTTGCTGTCTGTGGTCTTGGCTTCACAAGAAGCAACAATGGATAAAAAGCATTTGCAGTACTAGAAGGTTGTTTTCCATTTCTAACTGACAGAAACACTAGATCTCAAAATATTGGGTGAGATTAATCCAAATACCATGAATGCAAGCATAACTGATTTTATCCTGCTAACTCATAAAGTACTTTATTTTATGGAGGGTAGAGGAAAGGCAATCCTGATACTATTGTTGAGGGGGGGGGAAAAAAAAGCAATCCTGAGAGAGAGACATTTGCTAAGGATTTATCTGGTCCAATCATTCCTATTTTATTTAACACACTTTTAGTTAATTAGCTCAAAAAGTTTAGTGACCTAATGGAAATTATCGAACCAGTCAGTATAAAATGAGTTGGAAATTATCTACACCACAATAAAGAGAATCCCACAGAACCTTGCTGCTGCAACTTTTTCTGTCTTGTTTATTTTTATTCACAGTGCCTCTCCTGATTGTTTTCCCCTTCTTTCTGTATTTTATTATTTCTTATCACAATCTTACAAACTGATGTCATTGGGGTATAGGTTGGCAGTCTTTGCCCTTGACTTTGGACTGTCCCAGTCTTTAGCACTGAAAATGTTCCCACATTAAGTATCTTCAAAGTAACAACAACTTTGATGATTGTAGAACTAATTCAACTTCTCATAGGCTTGGGCAAGACCCAGACACTTTGATAATCAGAACTACCTTCCACGTTCTTTCTAATTCCAAGAACTGATGCTTAGAATACTTTTGTTCTTCTATTTCAGGTAGAGGTTCATAGCCCAGATACAGCAATGTCTTATGACTTTCTTCTTAAAGTTTTACAATTAAAAGAATGTCCACTTAGCTTCATCTCACGACCAGACAGGTCAAAAACCATGTAACTGTAGAAGAGCTGGCCGATGTTTTACACAGACTGACTTCTTTTCAAGAGAGTACACAATGGCAGGACTCAAACAAAAAAATGTTGTGCTACAGAAGCCTATCTATGCATATGGTTGTATCCCAGACAGATATAAAGGTGACTAGGCTGGTAATGAATGGTGAGATGCCTTTTTCCCGTGATCACTGTTAAAGCTGTAAAAACAGTGATTTGCAATGGAATATATTTTCAGTGCTTACCATCTCCTTGAGTTTGGACTAAATCAAAGACTTTCTTGAAGGCTACCTGCACAATCCCTAGGTTTTCTGCACTCAGAATTCCTATTAACCAGCCTAAAAAATATTATGCTAAGCTAGCTTGCGCAGCAAATAATAGAAAACCTGCTCAGTTCATTTCCCCACGTATTTTTTGTCTACTGTTCCCTTCCCTTGTCTTTTCTAACTTGCAGTTTCTCTCCCATGTATTTTTCCTCTTCTTGTTTTTTACCAGTGTTGAGGAGCCCTAGGCTTCTGCTGTGTTACCTGCTGTACAGCAAGCTTTTTCCTACCTCTTTCCTTTTGGCATTTTTTGTATAGCTTTATATCTCCTTGTTCTTCTTAAGCTCTTATAATTGGTTTTCTCTGATATGTGTTTCCTAACCTCTTCCACATTCCTTCTTTTTTTCTTTTGAAATGTTTAAAACAAATTCTTACCTCATTACTAACAAAGTAACCTTCTATTATCTGTCTTTGGTTTTGGTGCTTTCCATTGAGGGAGCTCAAAACACTTGGAAAGCATGAGTCCATTTATCTTCTCAAGTCTCCCCTATTTGCCATAGGAGGGAATTTAGGCAAAACCCCCACTGTTTTCATACTGGCCTGAAAGGATTTAGGCACTAGAAGAGTCCCACTGGTCTTTATTTGGAGTGGGACACCTAGTTTCTAGCTAGAGGCAACTCGAGAGCCAGTTCTGCATTTTTGTCATGACCTCATTCCTTCTTCACAGATGGCTAATCATTATTTTTCACAAAGGAAAGCCTCCTCTGGAATAAGAATAAGCATTTCAGAGAACATAGTCTAATGTCTTCAGCTGGTGCTAACTGACATTGCTGCACCAACAAAACCATAACAGTTTATACCAAGCCTTTAATGATCCCATCCCAATACAGTGGCACCTGCAACCCTGACTAGGGTTCAAAAAAAATGGAATATTTTGGGTTAAAAGTGTGAAGACTTTTAAGAACTGCAGAAAAAACGCAATACAAAGACAAGTCCCTGTTCTGAACACCACTACACTGGCATTAAAACGCGTATAGAGAAAAAGATTAAAAGAAACATTCTACAGAATAAAATGATTGCAGGGCAGCATGATAAATTCAAGGTAAGGAAGGCAGCCAAAAGCAATAACAGCTGCTGCCATTCCGTCTGTCCATGTTCTGTACAGTACACAGGTAAGCTGAAACAGTTTGTGTATAGAGGTAAAAGTGGCAAGGTGGCCACCAAGCAATGCTGCTCTAAATCAGGGGGGAAAAAAATCCAGGCTACATAAATGAAGGCCCGGAGCATTCACCGTAGATGTGGTGCAGCTTGTCAGGTATGCCTCCACTACACTGAGGTGCACCAGATTTCTGCTAGCTGGTTGTTGCAGAGCTGTCAACGTTTCATTGATGTTACACTGAACAGCATAGAACTTCAGTCTGATGTACAATAGCTATTTTCATGGCTATGGAGGACACTCATTTTGCCTTTGATGAGGAACAACATTATTGCAGCAGACAGTTTCTATGTACATAGCTAGTAAATTACAGGCTGAATCCCTAGTAAACTACAGGCTGTATCACATGACTATGCTAAATATGCTGTCAAGACAGAGCAAGGTACTCAGTTTCAAAACTGAAATCCTAAATCCTTTCTCAGCTGTTCCTGACTTCGGTGTTGTCAAAGCTCTCCCAAAGCTTTGTGCTGTGTTAGAGACCCCCTCATGGCCCTGTTACTCTGGTTGGGAGAAACCGCCCTAAGTAAGCATACATTCCCTGTAGACCCTGATTCTGGAGTTTGAGTGTGCATAACACAAGATAGACTTTCTTGAAAATAAATACAAAAATAAAGATTGGAATACAATACCAATGATTGACAGTTGATGTATATGTCTTTGTTTACACACACAAATCATTCAAGTGGAAACTTTCAGGGACCCACCTTCTTCTCCATGATAATTCTGTACTGCACCAACTTTCCATTTTTTCAAAGGCTAATTGCCAGCATTCTTCCAGTGAGCTGCAAATACTGGTTTTGTCCTCCGTTGTAGGCCTCCAGTTTCCAGAGATGACGACATTGTCCGTATATCTCTCCTAACCAGTGGAGAAACCTGATAATGCATGGAAAATTGGCTATTACTACAGACTACTGTAACGTATTCTTATGGTAAATCATTACAACAACCTGGCAACTCTCCTGAATTATAAGAGACACCAGTAATTACTCTTATATTTCAAGTGCTTGGTGAACATAACGACATATATTTATATTTTACATGCTTATTTTACCAAAATGAGATGCTCAAGCTCATTAAATAAATTCCAGAATTTTCTATCATGCCAGGAAAAGACTTCAGTGTCAAAAAGAAAATGTAGCTGGCCATAAGGCCAACTTCTGTTGTAACTTCTGTTTTTTCATGATTTTCTATTCAACTTCATTCTCAGATATATTGTAGAAAATGTGTGTTAAGGCTGCTTTGTGCTTTTCACAGAATAATCAGCCACCGTTTTTCTCAAAAGCTGTGAATATAAAGTAAGAAATCATTTGGCCAAGAGTCAAATACTCAACAGGTCTGTCTCCTCAGAGAGCAAGACGCCTTGCACAAGACATGCTTTGGCATAGATTCCGGCTATAACCAACAAAAATTATTTTCCAAATTTGCATAATCCTGACTTTATAATTGAGTTACTGTCTTCTCTTTCAAGGACCAGAAGAATGCAAGGCCATACACTACCACACCCCCACCTTCCTTGAATTCTCTCATAAAGCAAAGCCTGCTCCTACGCTGTCTTTCAAAAGGCAACTTTCTGCATACCCACAAGCATTACAGGGGTCTGTATTGCAAGCTTGGTTTCACTGAATTTACACATGCACTAATACTTGCTAAAGGTGACCATCTGATTAGAACAACAAACAATAGCTTTACCTCAGAAAACTCTCTGGGGTAGGTACATCAGGTGGGTAAGCATGTGCATTAATAACCAAATACAGTGCTGTCTTCTAAGTCTTCAAATGCTAGGAAAAGCAATAGTGGCTGGGAAATGTCCTCAGAAACTCTATTTATCTGCTTAAGTGATATTTCCTCTCAATGGTATAATAACATGGGTTAAGTGTTTCACTTAAATTCTTGGGATTATATCTTCTTCAGGATTTCGATGGCAAGCACCATGTACTCACACCCTATAACTTCTCGATGACCTTGTCATGTGCCAATGGTGGTAGTTTAGATACAGTATAGGTACTGAAGTCAGAAGATACTTAAGTACACTCTATTGCAGGCCAGTTAAGAGAATAATTATTCAGCACCACTTAGGTGATCACTTACAAAGACCAAGGCCTCCTAAGACTTTAGTTTGTCCAGAAGACACTGCTCCACAGTGAATGGCAGCAGACAAGGAATACAGACCAAAAAAAATGGAAAATGTTTTCTACAGAAAAGACATCTGTGGCCATGGCATCTGATTTTGTAGCAAAGCCACACCTCTCAAGCAATGCCAAATGATCTCCTGTATGCCCAGCTGCAAGTTAAAGCATCTGGCCTACAAAAGTCTGAGGAGTCGCACCAGCTGCTGCCTGTGGACATAAGCCACTGGAGACCATCTCCCAAAGTCAGCTCTGAGAAAGAAAGCTGCAGAAACATACTAGTGTGATATCAGCTTGGTCAAGTAACAAAGACAGGGGAGGGGACATAGACTCAGTGCAGAAAACAGTGCAGAAACTCCTAGGGAGTTGGTACAGCAAAGCTTCTTTCAACAACAGCTGGCTGAAATGAGACGGCTTTGCTGAACTTTTCTGATCATGCATAATCAAGGACTAACTGAAACAAGAGTGAATCTTCTCATCTGCTTCTCTGAAGATTCTTTGTGCTTCACCACATAAGACTATAGGTACTCTTGCAATCCCTTAAAATTTACTATGGAAGGATACCACAGTGGATGATATATACAGAATTACAAAAGTTAATTATCTGATTCAGCATGCAAAACCCAAGGTTTCTTGTAGTTGCAAACAATTCCCTTTAGCAAGGTGTTTCATGCATGTTTAGGATGGATTGCATCTCATTTTGTACCGACTACTCTTACTGCACAGGTTTAGTCATACCCAAGGCCTCTATTCTGAAATTGACTTTGGTCTAAGTTTTCTGTCCCCATAAACCTAATTATTGTATGGTCCCAAAAAACTGACTTCAACAGCTGGCCATGCTTACTTCCCAACTTCCTTCTATAGCTTCTATAGCTACATCTGCAAGCTTTTTTCTCACACTACAGTCACATCTTTTGCAACAGCTCTTGCAATAACACATACAATCTCACCACTTTGAATGAAGCTCCACAATTCTGGACTCCTGATACCCACTTTAGTCTTAGGTGTTGTTGGTGGTTGTGTGTGTCTATGTCTGTAAGTAAATAAATCAAAGAAGGCAAATCAAGGTTATACTACAAGTTTGTACGAACTCACATTGCAGCTTTTACTCCTCACGCCCCTGGCTTCCCTGAGGCCATATTTCTTTTCAATGCAATTTCTCTACAGCTGACAAAAAAATCCCACCAGAGGTGTGCCAGGTCTGCCTTCTTTTCCTCTTGTGGGTGGGCTTTGTGGGAAATAAAGGTAAGCAATTAGACTGTGAGTTGTTTTGTTTCACATCAGTAGAGGCAGAAGGGAAGAAGTTCTCTTGCAGGAGTACACCAAATAACCCCTGTAACTACAATGCAATATAAGTATAGTCTTTGCAAATGATTACACTTCACGCTTCATGGAAGCTTTGCACTATTAGAAAGTGTAAGGTGGGTACATAATTTTAATGCATTTATATAGGCAGGCACAAAACCACATAGAGATCATAAGCAACTTTACCCAGATCAAATAACAGTTGACAAAAGGACAGTGAAGATAACACAGAAATAGAGACTTCCCAAATCCATTCTCCAATTTGGTTTGCACTTCAGGCTCCAGCCCACCATTACTGCCACGCACAAGTAGCAATAACAGGGGAAGCTTCCTTCAGATTTTTAGTCTTTCGTTATTTTCTAATAGGGAGTAAAACTTATGCTTAAGGAAATATTTTGGGATTTGAGGTGGTTTTATTAGGAGTGCTTTGTTTTTAGGTGAAAAAGGTGATCTGGTCATTTATTTTTTGGTCATTTAACATATGACAGATGGTTCTACTTTAGCTGAATCCAACTAAGTCTTATTCAGCAAGGAAGAAAAAAAATCACTTTTTTTTTTTTTACCTCTCCACTGCCTCCAGCTTTCTCTTGATTTCTCATTGTTGAACAAAAAGAACACAGTAACTTCCCCCAAATCATTAGGCTCACTGTTTAAGAAGTGCTTGGCCGTAGTAAGAACCTAAGCCGTTTATTCACCCAAATCCAAAATGAAACATTTGTAGCGGTTCTGACAAGTTCCATTAATCTTTGCAAATACTATTTTTATTTTTACATGCTTTTGCAGTTAGAAGCAAAATGCCAAAATACTGTGAGATTCTACTTGTTCTACTTGTGATATTTCCTGTTGTACCTGCATCAAGAAGTAGTGGATACCTCCCTGGAAAACCTGTTTTTATGATCAGGCCAGCCAACTTTACATCTAAGAGATTCACCTGTGACAGATATGCTTCCAATACCACTGGAGCCTAACAAGCCAACAGCATGTGGAAGAATTTTCTTGGCAAAGACTGTCTCTTGCAACAGGATTCTCAGTCACAAGTCCACAAATGCACCCTTCTGGTAGATCAGGGCTTTTCATTGCTGCAGCATTCAGATACAGCTATCTGCCTTTTCCCAGACTGCAGAACTATTTGGGTTTGGTGCCTGGGGCTAACTATCCAGAAGGAAGGAATCCAGCTCTGAGGTTCCAGTCCAGTGCCAAGCTTTCCCAGACACCACTGGGGGTCAAAACCAGAGCACCAACGTAGTCCCAAAAGTTAGTGGAGTACAGTAATATAGGCATACACAGGATGGTGGTTCTAAGGGTGCATCACAGTGAATTAACTTTATTCAAAAGAACATCCCTCCACTCCTTCTCTTTTCCCATCAAAGAAAACATTGGTTCTGGATAGCACTGAGCTTAAGCATTTTTTGTTTTATGAAGAATAAAACATTTTGTACAACTAGCTGCAAAAGTGTTTTGCTTTGATTTTGGAAATCCTTTTAACTTTTTGTGTGCTTTGTGTTATCCTCAGCCACAATCACAGAACCTGTGAGGATTCAGCCTATGTCCTCCCAATAACATTATCAGAGAAACAACAAGAGAAAAAAAGTCAAATATGATATAGTACGGTTGTCACAACATTCCTGTGGGAGACAGACTCCTACTTTCAAAGGCAAATACCAGATTTGAACTCAGGTCTCAAATATCTCAAAAGCTGGGAGAGACAATACCTTCACCTTCAGCATCTCTTTCTTCTCCCAGACTACCTGGCTTAATTATTTATTTATGTTTATGACTGGTCCAACCCTTGTTTTTTAATCTTCCTTTAGAGACCAAAGATAATTAGTTGAGCTGAAATTTATGGAAACCTAAGCCATATTCCCTGTTGAATAAAATATTTGTTGAAAAATAAATCACTCCAACTAATGAAACAAGAGGAAATCAACTAGAGGTAATAGAAAAAAATGGGTGAGTGAGGAACAGGCCTGAGAAAGGATATGGAAAAATTTCATCCTTGTTCAGTATGTTACTAATCAGCATAATTAAAAAGTAGTTAAAATACAAGTGCACAGATATAAAAAATAATCTTGTATGAGTTTTTTTTAGTCCACAAATGAAGTAAAACCTGTGATAGTGCAGATACTGTCAAGAAATTTCACTCGAGAGTCAGCCTATGATGAATTTATAGCCTGTATAAAAAAAAAAAAAAAGCTTTTAAATTCTTCACACCAAACATACAATGTTTCTTCTTGAGGAGAGTAAGGACACTCTGAAAAGGTTGGTGTTAAAGCTAACCAATATTGCTGGGAATGGTCCCTTGACAACATCCCTCTTTTCCCCTTCCAGATTCCCCTCCTGGAAAGTTCAGAGCACAGAGAAGTGTACTTGTGCCTCAGTCACACAGAAAACATTTATCACTTTTAATCACTCAAAATGGGCATAAAAAGATACAGTAGCACAATGGAAAGGACAGGGGAAATCTGTTTAGAGAGCCTAAACTTGTTTGTTTTCTCAAGCCTCAGATTTGAAAACACACTTGTTTCCAAAGAGAGCTACACTGACAGCTTTGACTCAGTGACACACAGGCATTGGAGCCTGTACCCTTTCTTATGGTCCACAGGGTAATCCCTAGACCACAGAGTTTGGTTTAGGACTGTTTCTTTTAATGAATTGTTGTGGCAAACGCAAAGCGAGCAAGTACAACCACCTAACACTACAGTGAGATTCTGGCAACAGGCTCAAGGAAGATTCTGAAAAAGAGGACTGGGGCTAGCATAGGTGATGAAGGACTTAACAGATCACTTCAGCATCAATAGGCCCTGAAATATATACACAAAATAGTTTTCCATCTTTGTGGGCTTAAAATGCGTCACATTATGGATGTGGGAAACGTCACCAGTCCTTCAGCTGGTTTCCTATCTCCTTTCTTAGTTTCAAATCAAAGCTTACATTTGAAGCCAGACCCAGGAATTTGTTCCCTGGGACATGAATTTAGAGTAGAATCCCTAAAGGCTTTGAGCCCCAGCTCAAATAAGCAGCTTTCAGACTTCTGGCTACCAAAATAAGAAAAAAAAAAAAAAAAAAAAAAGAAAAAAAAAGTAAAACCAAAGTGATGTCAAAAAAAGTCATACTCTGGAGGCTGTAGAGTTTCCTAAGTCAAAGCTTGTTGGTTTGCCTGAAAAACTGAGGAAGATGTCATAGTGTTATGGCTACCGAATGCCTAAGCTCTCTAGCAGCCTGTCAAGAAACCCAACACACCTGAGCTATCATCTGATTAGTCAATGGGTAAAACCAACGTGAGGAGCGAAGCCCAGTGCATGCTGGCACTAGGCAGGCCTACCAGCCTGGGCTCCACACAAGCACTGCTGAAACCAGCCGCCCGAGAAAGGAGGCTGAGGTGATAGCAGCACTAGGTTCATCACCTCTGAGAGACCAAAAATTCCAGCCATGGATGCTGTGTGTGCTTCTGGCATGGTGGCAAACACTCTGGTAGCTGCCCTAAGTGGCAGAGGTCTAGGGGTGGTTAAGAGGGAGGACTGCTTGGGCAAAAAGGCTGTAGACTATGCTATGCACTGTATACAAAAGGCTATTTAAGCCTCTGGGAACAGGCGGAGTGCCAGGCACCACAGGTACATCATTTGCCTCCAGGCAGGTCTCCCTCTGCCAAGTGCACGTGTAGAGCCAGTGCCAGGTTTGGGGGGAAAAAAAAAAAAAAAAAAAAAAAAAAAAAAAAAAAAGAGGTAAAATAAAATAGCACCATTCTGTGACAAGTAACCACCAGAGCCTTCACTGACTGGGAAATCCATATTAAGATCACGTATACCAGAAGACTATAAACCTTAGGCATTTAAATCAACCTCTGCAATCCAGGTTTGAAGATTCAGCTTTACCCTGCCTGTAACTTTAGTTGTCTCTTTCCTTTAAATGTCTAAATCTGCTTTATAGAGATGAGGACACCCACAGGTGAAAAGCACAGGACAAGCATTATCATTCGCAGTAAGTAGGAGATAAACTGAACATTTAATCTATCATTTTAAATAATCCTCCCACCTTTTTTGTTTAATGCATCCCTTTTCCAGTAACTTTTGCTGTAGGATAGTATTTGCACGTGAAGTGTGCAATTATGAGCTCAGAAACTGAAACCATCTACCAACTTCGTGAAAATGTAGCTCTCAAAAATACATGATTATTACTATAAGGTACATCCAGATTGTCCAACACCATTACAGAACGATTTCCTTCATTGAACATTATCCTTTTATAAAAGTCTGTTAAATCATGAAGAATTTGTGCAATTGATACTGTTGCTATCCCACTGGTCCTCATTTTACTGGGAATTAATCTCTAAAGAAAAAGTGATGCAGATTCAGTTGTCTCATTGCTCTGAAGAAGCTTAATGGATCTTTAACAACATACTGACATGGTTTCTCATGAAAGATCCTCTTTTTTTACCCTTGTATCAGACTGCATTAAATGGTAGTTCCTAAAACTTCATCCATGAATCATTTAAGTTATTAACAGGTTTTGCACAACCAATCTCTCAGGGAATACCTTGCAGAGAGTCTGCGCACCAGAGACAGGCAGAGAGTTGTGGTTCTGCCAGTTCCTGTGTGACTTTTTCAGAATCTATGAATGTTCAGCATCAAACTAGATTACAAACTAAGTTTGTGAGCTGAAAAACAATGTTTCTACCCAAGGACCCTTTTTCAGCCACAGATATCTTAGACATGATTGCAAATCCATACTGACAAAAGCAGCCCTAATGAAATCAGATCCTTTCATGAGAACAACGGTAGGGAATGAGGACTTAAAACCTCTTTAATTTAAAATCTATTATTATCTTCAGGACAACTGTTAATACTGGACCACATGCTCACCTAGTGAAACTACTAAAATCAATAAGACCTACCTATTCTTACTGCTAGCATTTAAAAAGGCAGTTAACCACATTTAATCAAAGCAAGATGCACGCTGTCACTCTTTCTTTACCAAAATATGGCCATCCCATATTGAAATTGTGGCACATTTCTGTTTCCTTAGGAAACACTTGTGACCACAGCTAATTAATTTTTAATGTTATAGTTGTAGAAAATTTTATAAAATATGCATTAAAAAATTATTTGTAACCAAGAAACAAAAGAAAAAAAGCTACATATAACATACAAAATCTAAGCCTTTCCACAAGCCACCAGCTTCCAGTGTCAACTGCAGTTAAGAAAAAACAGCTTCTCTGTTACACTGCAGAGCAGTGAGCACAGTGGTTGGTATTTAGGTTAGACATTATGAAAAATTTCTTCACAGAAAGGGTTGTCAGGCACTGGAATGGGCTGCCCAGGGAGGTGGTTGAGTCCCCATCCCTGGAGGTATTTAAAAGACGGGCAGACGAAGTGCTTAGGGACATGGTTTAATGGTGGGACGGCAGGGTTACATTAACGGTTGGACTTGATGGTCTTTTCCAACCTAAATGATTCCACGATTCTATTCCAAACCCAGAAATCAGTCACCATTCAAAATACATACAAGTAGGGGAAGGAGTTTCACTATATTATTTTCCAACAATGTTTGCGTCTGTAGAAGAGGCTGAAATACCAGACAGTTTGATAGCTTACAGACATCAAATAAAGCACACCACACTAATTGAACAAGTACAATAATCAGTCCTCAAAAAAAACCCTTAAGATTGTTCCAGCAGTGGAGGGCTGCCTGCAGAAAGTTACCCTTAAACTCCAATATTTGCCTGATGCTCAATAATAGTAATTTCTGAATTGGAAATGAAGTGCTTTATCCGGTACAAAGTGAAGTTCAACTCGGAGCAATGGGCACATTCAAATGCTTGTCCCAAAGGCACATGGCAAATTGGTGTCCAGAACACGAATAAATTAGGTCTTCCACCTTCTAAGCTGCTGCACAGTCTACCATTTTGATATTTACCCCTAGATGCCCATAACCAAACAATCAATCACAGGATTCTCATCTGCTCACATCTGAAGCAGACATTTCCCAGACAGCTACTTTTTAAGCTTCTTCTCATGCTGACTGCTGCATCTTTTGCACATTTTAAATACAGGGCAGTACTATGGACCTTTGAAAAAATTTGCTAAAAGTACTTGTTATATACAGCAGAGATTTGCCATGAGGGGTACATATCTCAAATGCGCTTCCACGAAGGAAAATTCTTCCACCCCTATGTTAAATAAAGAAGAAGTAGTTTTCAGTCTGCGACCTGTTTAACATTTTGAGACTGAAACAGTTAGCTCTGTGTGCTCCTGCTGCAGCGCTTGCTAAAACTGATATATTATCTTGTACACAGAGTATCATGTCTGCTTTGACAGTAGAGCTGCACATACAAAAAAAGACAAAAACTATTATGAAAGACTGGTTCTCCCTAAAATGGTATTTCTAAGATGATGCTGTGCTCAATTAGCTTGCTACCTGAAAGGTTATGCATGCTGTTATTTTAGCTCTTAACAGTAAAAGACTGTCTCCTGTGGGCTTGAAATGTCAGCTCTTCCTAGCAAATATCAAAATATTATCTCTGTCACATACTCATTTAAGAGTTACTCTCTAGCAAGGTTTAAAATCAACCAGTTACTATACACTGCAATTAAAACTGCCTTCAGAGAGACACGTTCTCATACGCACGTGTATGACTTCACCCTTTAGAAGATCTTTCTGCTATTTGTCCAAATCCCTAAAGGCATCTTCATGACAAATAGGGATGAGCAGTTACATTTCTTGGTAGTTTTATTCCATTATAAGGAGCAGAGTTTTCATCAAATGTGGGTTTTATTTAATACTGGCTGTATCAATTGTTAAATTCTTCGTGGAGATCTTTAATCCATTAAATAAGAACCCAAACTGCACATAAATTACTAAACAGCTTTATTCATCAAGGCACAACCTAGCTTCCTTTATTTTCTTGGCAACTGAACAATTTTAGGAAACTGTAATGAGGAAAGTTGAGAAACTTCAGCAATCCTCAGCTCAGCCCTTTTCTGTCCATATAGCCCCCCCTTGCAAAAAGTAATTAAACTAAAATTAGTCTTTAAAGTGCACAAAGAATCACAGTGGAGCTTAGTGAGTTAGAAGGCAATCACAGCACCTGATGACTTTTTGAAAATCAAATTAAATAAAAATTAAAATTGATGTAACCTCTGAAATTTTGTGAAAAATCTTTTAAATTGGGGAATATTTCTGATGACCACGTTAAAGAGACATTGATTCTAAAGTCAATGTTTGTATCACTTGCAGGCTTTAGCTTTTATCATACACTTTATTTTAAGATCGGTGCTTGGTGCAATTGTTCAGTTGCAGTGCAATGTAATTAGGGCAGGAATACTTTCCAAATATTCACGCAAAGCTAACAATTACAGACAAAGTTAGGCAGGACAACCACCAGCAAGATCTCTAAGCAGCAACAGATCAGAATAGACCACGTTTCTGTGATGGAAGGTATGAATTGCCCTCTCAGCCCAAACTTGGCCTCAGTGCCAGTAGAGACACAGCTTCTCCCATCTATAAGATGGAGTACAGTGAGGTATACGACCACTCCGCTGACACAACAGGCAGAAAGCAGGCAGCTGAAAGCACCATCACTGCAATCAGCTGAGCTTGGTAGAAGCTTCTGTGGAGCATTTTCTATACAGATTGAAGACAACTATTCTCCTGAGTCCTTTCCCTGAGATTACTGCGTCCAGGAAACATAAGAAAGAACAGCTTCCACTCTCCCTTCTATTATTTCTGCATTTGCTGTGTTGTTAGGGACAATCATACCTTACAAAGAGCAATTCTCCAACTGGCCTTGAGTCACACCACCACCATTTGCTGCCATTCTCTAGAGAGGCTCAGTGAATGGAAGAGAACAGACAGGTCGTCAAAGTAAACATTTAGCACCTAATCCAAGCTGTAACACCAGCTGGCAAGGAAGATGGAGACAGCAGCTGAAGTGTAGAGCTGTGCCTTACACGTGCTGTCATTTCTCAGATTCCCTTGGCTTGAGAAGCTAACCCAGACTGGATGTTAATGGGGAGTGAATTAGCAATGCTAGTAGGGAGCTACTCTTCCTGATGTTTCTGTACTTGCAGAATACTGTTTGTCTTGCTTTCCCTCCCATGCAAGTGAAAACATCTGTGTTAGAAAGCTTGCTCATAACAAATATTTTAAAAACAAGTTATCAGGATCAGTAGCATCAATCTTTGATTATAATGAAATAGAACTTCTCAGCCTAAATTGAGATGGATGGTCACACTCGGCCTCTTATATACATATAATTACTCTAATCTTGCCTGATCAATTTTTCCTATGAGCATCAATGGGAGCTAGACCTGGTTTATTGCTGGACTTTTTGGGCTGAAATATCCACATGTCAGCCTATGGAAAGAAAAGATGCATGTCCTGAATTCATCCCTGAAGCAATACAGCCTAGACATGGCCAACAAGCCAGAGAACTGATGGACTCTGATAATCTGGAGGGTCCTTCTTGTCTCCAGGAAGTACAGAGTTGCTCAGGCATGCAGTTTGTCCATCGTCCTGAAATCCTACCCATCCACACAGGCACCTCAATGCTAGCATTCTCAGTCATAGCTTGCACAGTCTCACAGGCCTAATTAGCTTACACAAGCAATGCTAGAGCAGAATTTAATATGCTGTTGGTCCACAAGCACCTCAAGGCCTAGCTGCATTTTTTGATGTACCAAGCAGCGTAAGTGTAGAAATGCTTAAATACAGGTGCTAGCTCTCCGCAGGGGCTGAACTCCTTCCTGAATTACCTTTTTTCCCACCTTCTGGACCATGGTAGTGGTACAGCTAAAGAGGAGTTGCCACCTTTTGGGGTTTTTCCCCCTTATTTTTGGGGTGCTAAAACAGACCTGTCATTTTCCAGTGAGAGCTGAAACCATGCCTGCACATTTTCCTGTACTTGGGAGGGGATATGCTAAGTTTTCAACCTTCAGGTTGGATATTCAAAGAGGCTGAGGAAGACTATAAGAAAATATAAACCCCATTGTCAGCTAAAGATTTGTCTCCCTGTTCTCATCAGAACTTTCTCCCCTTATCACAGAAGGAAACAAGACTGACAGATACTTTATAACTTCTCATCCTCATACACCACAAAGCAGAGCAATAAAAATAGAGGTCATCTTAAAATTCAGTAGCGTATTTCAAGATCCTTATTTACTTTAAGCATCTCCATTAAATGGATCACTAATAAATAAAGCACAGGGAAAGAAGATTGGGTTAAATCAATTCTCTACCGTGTTAGAATTTAAAGATAACTCTTAGCAATTGGGACATTTTCCACACACTACTGCTCCAAAGGACACCACAGCTCAAGGTAATGTGTCCTGCATGAGCAGATAAGCATACCAAAATGATGAGAAGTAAATCCTACAAAGCACTGCACACTGCAGTTCCCCCAAATCTTCAGCTACATTACCTATTTCATTCTCTCTTGGCTATCTATGGAGCACCCAGAAAGAAAGAAAGAAGTGGGGCAATAAGGAGTATACAGAGCAGCCAGCCTGACTTTCTCATACTTTCTTTCCTATCTTTCTTTTCATGTGTGTGTTAAGAGCCCTCTCTTCTGCATTTCTAGCTATAGGAAACAGATCTTTTATATATCCATGCTTCATGACAATTGTCCCATTCACTGGTAATCACAGCGGGAAATCACTCTCTTCTATTCCTAACCTCTTCCTTTTATAATTTGAAGCCTTTCTATAAATCTGAAACTATTAGTGATTTACATAATCCCACTGATGCAAATGAAACTACCTGTATGTAGATAACTCTTGAAAATTGAAGGACATTTCCTAATCATTTAACACTTACGTTTACAAATTCTGTGCTTTTTCTCTTTTTTGACACTGCATCAAATAGAAATAAAATACAAAGACAAGTAAACCACCCCTAACATACTCTCTAAATTATAACCAACTTTAAGCTGTTAGAGATGGAGCTAGAAGCAGTTAGGGAAAGGTACCCCATTTCACAGGTATCTCTAGGATTCGAGCCAGGTTTTCCACACCTTAGTTCACCAGCGGTAGGGGACATTAAATAAGAATAATCTGGTTTAAAGAAAATAATATCTCTAAGTTTCAGACCGCTGTCAGAATCCTGAAGAGGATTTTGCTCTAGGATACAGAACAGTTTCTTCTACAATTGGGACACAAGGTTACATTAAGTTAGAGTGGTCAGAATGATGTCTGAGGGACCTACACCAGCTCCAACACAGCCTAAAGCCATGTTCAGGTCAATACCAGTGCTAGTCCACAGCATCCATGCAGTCCTGGTGTGCTCTATTAAGTTATTGGAATTAATGAGAGAATTTTATTCCAAGACCTGTGCTCTCTCAAGAAAGTACTTTTCATGCTAATGGGTAGAAACATTAAATCTGTTATTTACACAAATTAGTACAGCCAAATGACCCCAATAAAAATCAGCATGCTTTGGATAGACAACTTTTAGGCTGTCCTATGCTAAATGCATGAAAAAACAGCTAATGGTAATAGTAATAATAAAATAGCTGTTTAACGCTGTTTACGCATGCCTGCCCTAAAGGAGGGGAGTCTTTAGAAAAAGCCTTCTTTCCAAGCTATAATACCTTGAAAATATTTTCCCAACGTTGCTGACCACTCATTTAAGAGAAGTGGAGATTTATTTGTCATCAGGAATATAAACTAGAAAAGGTGCATGCTAGGACAGAAGTTTTAGTTAGTTCCAGGCTGATCAAGGACAGGAACATTTAATACACCTGAACAAAGTGTATTAAATAGTTCTCAATTCTTTAATACCAATTCTTAATTAAAGACTTCTGGCTGTAACTATTTATTCTGCAGCATGAATGCCTTGCAATGTCTATTGTGGTCATCTTCAAAACATTTCTACAAGGCAGTCCCAGAGGACTTACAGTGGAGTAAGTATAGCTTATAGTAAGTAACAGGACTTAAAGTCTCTGAAACCCTGGATAGCTGCCTCATTCTTAGATCACCTGTACCCTCTGATCACTATACATCCAGCGAATTACTAGTCTGTATGGTGTTCCTGAGAAACACAGGCCCACTACATATACTTAAATGTGGGCATCATCAGAGAAAGTTTTTTCACTTCACGTTAAAATGTTTCAATCCTCACAAGGGGAAAGAACTGCAGAAAATGATGGCGAGGGACTCAGTGTATGAGGCCCATTCCGCCCCCAGCATCAGAGCTGAGGCTGACTATGAGAATGCCAATCAGCGGAAACTGTGGGCTAAGAACTCCCTGGACACCTGACCAACACAAAGTTAAACTGAAGCTCAATTTATTTTCAGAGAGGGAAGTTTTATTGGCCAAGAAATAACATGTCTCTGCTTGCTTTGTTGCTGAACAATTCTCTTCTGCCTGCTTCCCTGATAAAAGCATAACTTCCCTCTTGCCTTAAAAGGAGCAGCTTCTTAAAAACTAACTGCATAAATATGCATAGAAAAAGAGGGAATCTCATTCTGCCACAGATCAGTGGAATTCTGCTTTTAATTTTCTTAAAGCTATCTCCCTTTTGTCTGACTGCAGTGATCCTCCACTCTTTGTCCTCTTCTCAGCTCCTAGCTCCCACATGTCCAGTACTGCACACATTAGGTACTCTCATCTGATTTCATGTCTTGGTTTTACTTATTTTTTTCCAGGCCTTAAATGCAACACTGACATGTAATCACTCAGCTTCACTTATTTGCTGCTGTTTCCACTGTGGTAGGAGATTTAACAAAACAGGAAAAATCCCAATGATTCATTGAAGAAAAGAAGTGGCATCCAGCGTTTTGATATCATTTTCACATGTTACAATCCCATGCAGCTGAAATTCTGTCCTTCAATTGCAGCAAAAGACCCTAAAGAAAGGGAAAACATTACTATTTGGCCAGAAAAAGTGAATTGCTCTTGAACAGCAGCACGTCTACCTCAATATCCTCTTCTGCTTGACATCTGTGCTGCAAGAGCTGAAGACACCATACGTAAAAGCAGAAACCAAGAGCAACATTTCAATGATTTTTTTTGTTGGTGTAATTTGAACAGTATCGTTGAATTATGTTGCTGTACTTGGCGGATGTAATGATGTGGCAGACTGGATGGTGAGGGCTTAAACTGCAGATGACATCTCCATTAAAATGATTCATGTTATCATGGGATTAGGTCACAATAACAGGGCTGTAAATGCCACAGTACTTGTCAGAACCATCTCTTGCTGCACCCTCTCCAAGTGGTGCCAGTGACAGGTTCAGGACTCATTTTGTGATACTCCAAGCATTTAAGGACTAGAAAATGACACACAGGATAAACGGACATCCTAGGGGATCATTAACAGGCTATCAGGCTTTTACTTTTCATTTTGAGTTGACATCCAGGATGAGTCAAAGACAACCACGAGCCCTTTCTATCTGGCCTTGGGGGAATAGGCAGGTAGTGCTGATGGGTTATCCAAACTACAAGAATGCACAACACAAAAAAGACACTTCAAATGGGATGTACAGTAAAATCCAAATCCTAAATAAGCCAGCTCATGCTCCAGACTTTCAGTTATGAAAACTTCTGTCATGCACTGTACACTGCCAAGAGTAGGGCATTCTTAGAGAGACTGGGGGCTACGATCAAAGGAATATCATTCACCAAATGAGATCCTGTCTTACCCTGATTCATCCCTTGCACGTGCTGTCCTAGATACTCTCCAGCTTTTATAGAAAGGAAGTTCTGCTCCCTAACAATGCACAGGCCCCTCTGTAGGCTTATTCAACCCATGGTACAGATCTGTAGGGTCCTAGTTGGTAACTGCTACATGATGAATTAGTAAAGGTAAAAAGACAGCCAAAGAAGCCTTCAGAGACAGCTTTTGCATTTCCCCCACCATTTTACTATCATCTGAATCCTATAGGATGTAGCTGTAGGATGAATCTAAATAACTTCCAAGGGACATAAATGGAAGTGAGAGAGAAACACAGAGGTACTGATTTTTGTCCCTTTCCTTATGCCTATATGCCTTGGAAGCAGAACGCTTCTTTTGCTATGTTTGCCCCAGTGGTTGTGCTGCCTTCTTTTACTGAATCCATGGATTATTTTGAATAATTCTTGAAGTCAAGTATACATAGCACTGTGGATTTACACAGCGGGTTATAAATGCAGACATATTTTCCACCTTGAATAGGATTAATGACTAAAAATAAACACTGCAAGCAAATACAACAGAAATCCAAAGTAAAGCCATAAAAAAACACTAATCAAGAGATTAAGACAAAATTATTTGGGGGAGAGGTCATTTTTAAGTTAAAATCAGTGGAGAAGAGCAAACAGGTGAGCAGAAAGAGTGAATGTCTGTCAAAAGTAGGGGAAACTGTGATGGGAAACTGCAAAACAGAAGTAGGCATGGAAGAATACAAGGTGGGATGGGAAGTCAAGGGGAGGACTCCTGCAGAAATTATATGAACAAGAGGAAACCGAAGCAAAGCTGGGTATAAGAAAAATGCAAGCACACACCTCCCTAGCTGAACAGCAGAGTACTTGCAAGCAATACGGAATGATGCATATATGCACAACAAAACCAACCCAGGGAAATCCACTCTTGCAAAGCCAGAACTCTTGTTCATGCACTCTGGTATGTGCCCCACAAAAAAAAAAAAAAAAAAAAAAAAAAAAAAAAAAAAAGAGTCTGTTTTTTTGAATGTAAAGGTATCCCACAAAATTATACACAGAATAACAAGCATAGGACAGAAGAGCACACACCAGACACCCTCATGAATCAAACAATCAAAACATAACCTGGAAAGGACAGTAAACTCATCTCTTGAGGATGGAGCTACTTGCTCTCTTTCTCCATGACCTGCAGAAGAAGCTGCTATTACATCTCCATAACAGGAGCTGCTGATGGCAAGGGTCAAGCATCAATAATTTAGCCAGTTCACCCACAAGAAGAAAATTAAAATCATTATGTGACAGCTTTCTTCTGCTGGCATCTCTCTTGTTGTGAAGTATGTGGTAACATGTGCTTGGCCCATATACCAGCACCACAACTAGCCTAAGTTAGTTAGTTGTTCTATCATTCAAATAGACTATGCAAATACATATACTTACATATATGGTTATACATCCTATGCACAATTTTTATGTATAGGAGCCTCCATGATATGTGTAAATACTTAATCCTTTGTGCAGGGTTTCTCTCTGGAATTCATTAGTTATTCTAGTGATGCCTAGAGGCACGTGCAGAGCTCTGCTCCCAAGACAGGAGAGCTTCCTTGTTTCTTGCTCAATTGGTTTTAACAACTTGATATACGGGTATCAGGGTACCTGTCAGGGTAAGCTGTCCCCCAGCTAGGTCTATTGGGAATGTATAAAGTCAGGCAGCAACAGGAGGTAGCAAGGTATGAACAAAAGGCGTAACAAGAGAAGGCACTGCTTCCAGGATTTTTCCTTTTACTTTAGATGCTCCTCAAGTCCAAGAGAATATGAAGAAAACAGCTAAAATCAAGGGACTGCAGAGGAAGCAGGGTGACAAGTAGATGTTGGAATAGCTGCAGTAAGGCTGTTAGGGAGGACTATTTGTTTTTTAAAGTAGATTAACAACTGCCGGGTATTCCATCATTCTTCCTCAATCACTTTACATTAACAATTAATTAATTCTGATTTTAGCTTCACTGAAGTCACTAGAGAAACTGTTCCTGATTGACTAATCTATAAGGAAGAGGAAAAACAGCACACAAGCAAGGCAGAATACTGTGGCTTTAAAGAGCTATTAGAATGGGGTCAGCAAGCCTCTTCACGTCACAGATTATGTTTGAATGAAGATGAGACTCCCAAACAAAGTTTTGAAGTACATCAATAGTAACTCAGAGGAACTTAGAAACACAGTACTGGGGAGAGAGGGAGAGAAGCAGAGAATGTAATTTTGGGCCCAGATCTCCTTAGCCCCGAACAGCAAGTTGAATCTCCCTCTCTCTCTCATCAACTGAAAATAAAAATACTTTGTTGCAAATGAAACATTACATTGAAGCCAAATTAACATTTTTCTCTTTCTAATTTGAGGGAAAGGGGGGAATTAAAAATAAAAGTTATTTCAGTCCAGTTTGGCTTCATGAGACTCAGGATTTTAAAACAGTGTTAATCAATAGGCCAATTTCTGTACATCGCCTCTTAGAAACTACAGGATTGTATATGGTTATCAGTGAAGCAGCACATACTGCCACTATACAAATGATGAGCAGACTACACTGCTTTGGCCCCTTGTGAGCCTTGTTACCCACAAGTTACACAGGCACCACCTAACAGAAGCCAACTAAATTACCAAAAGTAACATAAGAAAAAGATGCTAAGTCTAGTATTTCATCTGTCACTGCTGTAAACTAAGCATTATCGGGCAGGGGTTACTCTTCAGTCAGCTTGCATATCCAATGCCTCATTCAATGCCTCACACATGTTTATTATTTATGGACTAGCTGATAGCTAGGTAGGTAGGTAGCTAGTGCTGCCCACATACAGGCTGTAAGAAGCCAAGTAACAGATACCACCGAGTGCTAACTTCTGCAGTGCTAACCTGTTACCTATTGGGAACACAGTTTGCAATCAGTCTTGGTTGCTGATCACTACCATTTTTAAAAACCTCTGACAGATAATCGCAGAAAACCAGAAGTTGCTGCAGGAGATGCTCAGAGCATAGGTACGTACAGTTGCCGAAAGTTCTACTGTAAGAGCAGAGGTGCGATGGCAGCACCCTGCCGTGGCACAACCAAGCACATGATCTGCCCGCATATGGGTGTTCACTCTCACCCCAGGCTCCACAAAAAGCAGTGCAGTACGAAATGTTGTGAAAGAGTCCACAGGCCATCTTCAGTTATTTCAAGATGAACCACCCACCAAGCTGGTGTTGGTTTTGGTCCTGGCAAGAATACAATGGGAGGGTAAAAAGGAAGAAGCGTGAAGGCTCAGGAACGTGCTGGTCTTTGGCATGAACAGGATTTGGCTTCCACTCTGCTGCCACCTGGAATGAAGAGAAATTGCTTCCACTTCACCTCAGGATTTTCCATAAACAAGACACAATTATATATGAAACAGGCTAGAAAAAAACAAAGGCAGCACTAATGGGGCTGTAAAAGCATTTTGTTAAAGTGGAGAGCATGAGCTTAGCTGTTAATGGCAGAGCCACTGGAAACAAAATGTCAGCAGATTCACACCTGTCGTTTGCTCTCCCATCCCGTGTTCCCCCCTCAGCCCTGATCCCGGGGAGGCTCAGAGTCAGCAAAACTCACACAGGCACCGTGCTTAATTCACTCAGGCAGCTGGGACCATACACTTCCACAAGTCCTTCTGTCTCTCTACCATTTTCTCCACTAAGCAATGATGCCCGCTTGTGAATGGCATACACACTTCCGCAGGAGAAAAGCTCTTCTCTACTTGCTCTCCCAGTGCGAAGGGGAGAGCCTGAACAGTGAGAGCTGTCAGTTCCTATCTTTCTTTGCCACTCAGCTTATTTCCTGATTCCTAAAATGAAGCTGCAGCTGCACTGGATGGATGTGCTTAAACGCAAGCCTCCGGAGATGGGGAAGTGCTGACTGGTGAATTGCCTACTTTCACCTTGTTCTGATCCCATCCTCTACTCTCTCAACTTTCCTGCTCCCCCCTCAACCATTTCCAAAGGGGAATTGTCAACCTGGTTACTTTTAAATTTTTGTACAAGTTGTCCCTGGTGAACGCTCCCCCATATGCTTCTCTAAAATGACATCTACTCCAGCTTCCTTGAGCTTATGGGATTTGAAATTAGGGCCTTATATATATGCAGTTAACTGTTCCCACCATTCCCACCCCACACCAAAGAAACACAGCCTAATTATTTCATGTTCTCTGTTCCCTGAAGGAATTATTTCACATTCCCCAAAGGAAGCAGTTATACTTCAGCCATAGTCCTTCAAGGCACCAGCCTTGAGACCAGAGCCTAGCTATTATATCGGGTTCCCAAGTAGTATCTGAAGTACCAGAGTTTTCCAGTCTGACATCAATCCTTCCAAGTGATCTGACTTACATCTTTGCCTGTAGTTTTACAATCAGGCACCAAAGGGATAATATTAGGCATTTATTTTTAAACATAACCTGAACATTTTTCAACGATTGCTAAAAAAAAAAAAAAAAAAAATAAAAAATCATTTTTGGAACTCAAGAGAATAGTAGAAAGAGAAATTTGGTCAAATCTACAATATTTAAATGAAACCATATGAAAGTTTGTGGTTTTACAACACCTCCTCTCCTGAAACTTTCCTACAGGATTAAAGTTGTACTTTTAAACAACCTGTCCTTCCCTCCCCTCCACCAGGAGATATAATTTAAAGATTTTGACTCCTAGCTGTCCAAACAAAATGTTGCACAGCAACAGCCCCTAGTGCTATCACTGGATCAAAATAGATCTGGGCCATGAAATCTCAAATTCAAGCTTTTCCCTGTTTTCACACTGTATGGGTGAGAAATTCAGAGAGGTCAGACACAGCTTACCACTGCATTTCAGATAGACCCAGCACAATGTGGTAAAAGTGAGCCCCAGTAATTTCTTGGATTTTAATGAGAACAACTGAGTCTGTTACATGTGTTACACCTTAGGTATCTGAAAGGTCTATATGGACTTCAGTAAGAAGCAATCTACCATCCTTATCAAATAATCAGTCCCCATCTTTATTAAATACACGCACCAAATCAAAATTTACAGTTTGCCAGTCCAAGAACCAGTTCAGCCTCCAAAAACTAAGTGCTGTTCTAGTTCCAGCACCAAGTTATCCTAGCCCAAAGAAACAGTGAGGCTACCCCACTACCAAAAGTGGCAGCCAACAGAATGGTTAATGTAGCTAACGAATGCACATGTGAGAAAGCAATAGCCTGGACATCCTGGGCTGCTTCCTAAGCCTGAAACCTAAGGTCTTACTGAACCAGCCCCCTCTACAGTCAGCTGTGTGCTGGGATGTCACTGTAGCAGGCTGGTCACAGCATCCTGTCAAACGCACCATGAATTCACATTTGATCAGCCTTTTACCCTGAAGTGGGACGCCGGTCTCTTCTCCTTAGAGCACCAAGAGGGATGTTAATTTTGTGAGTCACTCTGGTAAACTGATGGCATCCTAAACTCAAAAATTAGAGGTTAATTCACACAAAAAAGAAGAAATAAGTGGGTGGCAGAAACAAAGATGACAGTAAAACTGAGCCTTGCAATCATGAAGCAGTTCTGGGACAGAAGGGGGACTCCTAGCATTACATGCTGGAAACAATTTAGATACAGAAGGCACAATACCCTGGCACCTCCATGTCCTTTCTCAAGGATTTTGGAGGTGGCAGACCCCCTCAGAAACATCCCAGAACCTCCTCTCCTCCCCCCCACAGTTAGAAGTTCCCATTCTGCTTCTAGTAAATCAACCCCCTTGCACACATACTCACATGCACACCCCATGGCTCCTACACAGCCTTCCTCTCTTTTACGAGTTTAAGTTTAGCACCAACCTATAAAGTAAAATGTACTGCAAAAAGGCAAAACATTCTGGTTTTCCTCTTTTCTTACCCGCCTTTCCAACTGTAAGATTATACCAGGATTTTCAAAATAGCTCAAAAAATCTTTTTGCTCTCAGTGTAAATCTGAAAATTTGAAAAACTTTATTTTAATTTTCACATTAAAAAAAACCCTATGATGAAAAAATGCAAAGCCATAATCATTCAAATTTTTTCAGCTTTGGTTCACTTTATAATGAAACTGAAGAGTCTGGCTTGGCAAAAATAACACAGGTAGAAGCACTAAAGAATAGAAAATAAAAGCCTTACACATTCAAAATTCTTATGTACTCTCAACAGAGGGTGGTATAAGAGCTAGAGCAGCTGATATATAACGTGTCCTAAATAGCCTTCTGTGAGGGAAGTTACTGTACCCAGCCCTTAGATCTGTGCACCCAACCACAGAAAAACAAAATGGAATAGGCTTGCTTCAGGAACCAAGTGTCCATTAAGGCTTGGTTGTATTAACTGAAACCAAATGCTTGGAAAACCACTCTGAAGTTAGTATTACTGCTGCTGACACTGGCAAAAACACAATTGTGCCAATGAGATCAAATTCAGAGTTTTCTCCTCCAACTCTTGTGCAAGCCAATACTAACCACACTGTAGCAACACCAAATGAAGATCTGACAAAAGCATTATGTAGATGAGTGCACAGCTAGTTTCAAGAAAATGACTGGAAAAATATATTTGATTGCTACCGGTACCACTCAAACTTCTTAGAATTTCCAATCACCTTGCAAAGCCATTGAAAGAAAACACTGAAGTATTCATACACTCCACCATCAACACACAAGTACATTTCACAGCCAGAGGTTAAAGCCCAGGAATCTTAATGAAGACACATGAAAGAAAACTGATACATTCAAAATCAAGAAGGAAAAACTGTTCTCAATACCT
This sequence comes from Egretta garzetta, assembly GCF_000687185.1. Taxonomy (NCBI): domain Eukaryota; kingdom Metazoa; phylum Chordata; class Aves; order Pelecaniformes; family Ardeidae; genus Egretta; species Egretta garzetta. The sequence continues at coordinate 656,891 of NW_009259967.1, forward strand.
TTTGGAGAGTCCCCATTCTAGTTCTGTTAAGAAAATGGGAGAGTCAAAGTTAAACTGGTTGAAAATGAACACTGAACTCAATATCTAGTAAAAAAAAATAAAATAAAGAGGTGGTGGGTTTTTCTCAAAAAAAAAAAAAAAAGGGGTTCTTTGTTCATTCAGAGAAAAGTTCAGATAAAGCAAAAATTCATAGAAACCACTACTGCAGGTAACTGGGACTGAAAAGGGTTTTAAAGTGTAAACAGAGTTGTCATTCCAAGAGCCATACCAGTATCATCAGAGTTTAAAACTAATTTGCTGCCCAGAGAAGACAAAATGGCTTCAGATATGGGGGAAGCTGCCATTCTACACAGGACAGATTTTGTGGTTTAGGTGGTGTTGGTGGGAAAAAAAGGTAGATACTGTAAACAGAAGCACCATATGACTTAAGGCATATGACTTAAGGCACCTCAGAATCTGACAGAAGCATGCCAACCTGGTACCCACGCCACACATTATCAGTAGGAAATTCTCTGAATCTCATTTCCGAAGCCTTTCTTGCAGAAAGTCATTAAGCTCTAATTAATGGCTCTGTGAGGTGGAGGGATCCGCTTTGGCATCCATTAGGATGGAGGCTCAAATGTCAGACCAGCAATGGCATTAGGCAGACTCTGGCATTTTGCCCAGCGCAGGATTAGCATTGACGCATTCAGCATCATTTGAAATCTTTAGCCGTGTAAGAAAATCTGTGGGTTTTGTCTCTGCCTGTGTGATGGATGACATCTCTAAGTGATCTGCTGGTCCATTACCAGACACCACCCCTCCACCCCAACTGAGCAGGAAGAAAAGACCCTGTGTGGCCCAGCTGCAGAGTCCCTCTCCAAAACAAAGTTAAAAACAGCTATAACCTGAACCCTGGAGATGCCACAGGCCTGGAAGGAGCAAGGCATTTACAGGAAGCACTCTTCACAGTTTCGGAGCTGGTTAAGGAAGCAACAGAGGAGGAGAGAGGGCAGAAAATGGCCTAAAGAGCTCGGAATGAAGTGCTGTGCTGTCAGCAGGGGCCAGCAGTGGGAAAGTTAGGAAGTACCCACCTGCAGGCAAGGTAGGGAAACAGAGGGACCACAAACTTTCCTAGTACTCCAGCTGGAGGCAAGCAGGTTGTTTTAAAGGCACTGGCTAAGAATCATCAAATTTGATGATCAATTTCATTTTCACTGAAACCTGCCAGCCTGCCAGATATTACCATTCGGCAAGGTACTAAGCCAGAGACCAGCATGCTGACAGCCTACCTTCTTCCACACCAACCATGCTCTCTCACTCCCCATCTGCTTTGGCTGTCTGTCCTTGGCCTCTAGATCCCATGACCCATCCTTATTCCCAATTTGTAGTATTTCATTACTAAGTCACTCGCTTTTAATGAGAAAGCCCATTCAGAGTTACATACTGGACTAACCTAAGTAAAAGATACCAAGCTACCAGTTTTCTGCTCTCTTGAGAAGCAATGCAATGGTGATGTTAAATATATTTTCCCCTACAACTGAGCTACATCACTAGGAGTTGTTCAAAATAACTCTTTTAACCTCTGTCCAGCCATGTTTTGCTCCTGGGTCTGCCTGTCCCATCCCCCCACCTGTAAAAACATAGGTCTACTGAATGAAGTAGTACATCCCAGTCCTGGAGAGAGAGGAAGGAAAGATGCTGAAACCTCATACTACTGATCCAGCTGGATTGTCATTAACTAAACCCCAAAGGGAGTTCTGGGCAGTCATCCTGAGATAGCGATAAAATGAAAATCAGCCCTTGTGAAAGTTAAAATACATGACTTCGCACCTCTCACTCCAGAGATCTCAAAGTACTTCCCAAATACAATCACAAAGCAGCTCTAAAATACTGCAGAAATATGTAGTAACATGCCAGTTTTCTACATGGAAATGAGGCATGGAATGAGCAAGAGGTCTTTTCTCCAGATAGAGAATGCAAGTACTATTTCCAATGCAAGTTCTAGACAGAGTTGTATATAACCCATTTTTCAACAAATAATGGTCAAAGCAGGAGCAGAACTGACCCTCTTATCTTTTAAGTCCTAAACTTCCTTCAGGGCTGCAAAAAAATCAAACTATTAGTTTAAAATTCATGGCAAGAGAAACAGTTGAGAGTTTGGGAGTTTTACTTGCTTCCAGGTTTCTGATTTAATTTCAGTTCATGGTCATCATGGAATCTTTGAAAGAAAACTCTGTGCCTTTGTTTTCCCACCTGTGAAATGTACATTATAGTATCTCCCCTGTGCTTCAAAAGGACAACTATAAGAGAATAGCATCTTTCTTGGTGACTCCTCACATTTGAATAAAGATGCCTGTGGCAACAAGTACAACTATCAACCTGTTCTAAACTAGTTTCTTCCTTGGGGAAGCTGAGCACCTAACTTGTCTATCCATGATACAGAATTTAAAGAACTGAAGGACTCCCTGACAGCAGGGAAAAAAACATCTCCTTTCCACCATCAGGGGAAAGTATCAGAGTAACTGCATGGACATTCTGAAATTCAGTCCAGACAGTCTGACAGCTTCTCTCAGTCCGCTGTTTCCACATAATACTTAACAACTGCAGAATCAACTAAGTGCATTATCAGGTTAAACACCAGTTAAGTACACAGTGTTACAGACCTAGCAAGCAAGAAAAAAAGAAAAACACCATTAAAAAAAAAAAAGATGAGATTTTCTCCACTGTTCATACTTTCTGCTACCCCATACGCCTCTTCCTTGCAAGTGGAGACCCTGACAGCCTATGAAAGAGTTTTATCCCTGCAAACAGGACACTGCTAGCAGCCAAAACAAGGTATAATCCCACTTCATTTATTTCAATTATTTCTCTGTCCTCCCCCCATTCACCACCACTCAAAATAAGTATAAGAGATTAGACCAGGCCAGCAATGAAATTAGACAACTGGCCCCCAGATATGCATATGCAAATGCCAAGCTGTGCTGGCTGGTTAAGCAAATAGATGCTGGCTGGGATAAAGGGCTGTGAGGAACAGGCAGAACGATGACTATTGCACTTGGAGCAAGCGAGGCAGCCAGAGCAAGGCCAATGCCAGTGGCCCCTCATTCAGATGGATGCCAGTCAACACAGGGATGTAAAGTTTAACTTGGCAGGAAGTAAAGCAGTTTTGCAAACTGAATTTGTGGTAACTACTCTTACAGCCATGGGAGAGAGGCAGCAAAGAAGTGAGACACCCAGTGAGCTGGCTGTTTTAAAAGGCCCAGATAGGGCTATGATCAGGGTGACAGTGATGGTTAAACACAAACCCACACAGTACTGACACACAGTAACTCTCTTCAACATCAAAAAACACCAAACCAACTCAAGATGTGAAAATATCTGCAGGTGGTCCAAGCTGGAGGACAGTGATAAACCCAGACCAAACTGCTTTAGAACTGTTGTTTAAAAATAGAGGTACACTGGCTCGAGGTAAAACAAGACTCAGACTGAAACACCACACAAAATTCAAGTCAAGGCTGTGGAAAGGTCCAGAAGAGTTAAGCTTTACCTGGTAGAAATTATAACCTCAGGATCAGAAGCATAATGGAGCTACACCTCAGCCCAGGCATTCTGGGGGCTTGTTTTGGTCCTGTGTGTTATATATGCCTTTCTCTTCTTCATACCCATGCCTGGAAGCTGCAGCAGAAAGAGACTGACAAATTTAGCCATGGAAGTTTCCATGCTGGTTTGTGAAGCAAAATATAAGCAGAGAAGTACAGAAATAAATTGTTCTCTAGCTGAATTTTTAAAAAATATGCTTGCTATTAGTTTAAGCAGCCATCAGCTTGTGATCCTATGTGTATATTGATGTGCAGAGCTAGAAAGCAGATGGGTTATCAACAGCAGTGAGACACAAAGCCAGGAAGAACACAAGAAGTCAAATCACGTTAGAAAGAATCAACTTAAAATGCAACAGCTAAACAAACAGAACAGGTGGACAATGGGCACATGGAAACAGTAGCTTCATTGCACAGCTTTACAAAGCAGATGCAGTGAGTTTACGTGAAATGCCAGAGACTGTACAGCTAGCAGCGAGGCAGAGATCTCAGTTACCTGCAGCCCAGTTAAAGGATTTTTACAGCATATCACCTCAACATTCAGCACCTTTTTTTCCCTTTTCTGAAACTGAGTCTCAGACTTAAAGGGGCAAATGTAAAAGAAGCCATGTTGGGAACCAGTGCTCTCAGGTTTGCCCTGTTATGCAGGGGCAGTGTTACAACATTTCACCTTCAGTAGGCATGAAAACAAGAATAAAACCCCCACCAAACCCTATTTTAGGTGAGTTCCAGTCAGAGTCCCCTACAACGCATGCATCGAGAGACAAGTCATATTTTGCTTATTACTGCAAGGCAACAGCATAAGCACGTGAACACAGTCACAGCTATCGGAGGCTATGGCACAACATGTTCTGTATAGGGTGGACAGACAGCTTGAGAACTGAAGTTTCCCACATGCTTGAGGCTGTGTAGTAAGAAGACAGACTTAAACCTTGTTTGTGCACATAAAATGCACTGAATTAGCAAATCCAACAGTGGATTCAGTTTTGTGCAATGAACATCTTCACATCGTCTTAAAGCCATCAGAAATATGCCTTTAAGCAAGAAATCCTAAGGGTTCTGCTACACAAGAAAATTGCACAATCTTTAACCTAGCACAGGGCTTTGATTCACAAACCCACATTGATCTAGTTGTGGTGATAAGGACAGCAGTCCCCAATTCACTACCATACCTCCCTACCTGTGATTACATTCCCCACAGCAGATCCCAAAAAAATGTTTTGCGCATCCCTCTCCTAACCACTGTAGTTCACAGGCCAGCCAGTGAGGCCACCATCTTACTCCAGGCAAACAGTAGCAAAGATAACTGGGAGAGAGACACTCTGCAAACTCAGTCAGGTGGTAGACAGCAGCATGGATGGGGCAGACTGCGAATGCAATGTCCTTCTCATAACCTTGAGCCCTTAAGCTGGGGTAAACCCCTGTTTTCCGTCCCAGTGGCTTATTAGTGTCTTTATGTTGGATACTATGTGTAATGTTTGCGAAATCAATAGATGCTTGTAGCTGCCTGCAAAAGCAATACAAAGAGGTTGGCTATAATTTCAATAAGTCGGAGTCTGGATTGATTAACAGCACTAATGCTCATGTGAGATGCATCAGCATGTCAGGATGAAGGAAGCTTGGCAAGTTTTTGAAAGTGGAGCAGCATACTAATAAGTACACCTTTTTTTAGAAATGTTTAACTTCTTCAGAGTACGTTGTACATACCTATTCCACAGTCCACATTTAGCAGACATTTAGAGCAGCACAACTGAAGGACAGTGAGGATTGTCTTACAGGCCAGCCATGCGTGCAGGAAAATGAAGGACCCATGCATTGCCCTGCTTGTTACAGCTTAAATAAAGCTTACATGGAGCACTGGAGCAGGAAATATTACATGGACGCAGACAAAATTATTGCTTGAGCAAAAGACATGTAGGGAGCTTGCCTTCAGTTTTCCTTCTCACAATGCATAATAAAGAAAAGATTTGAAATGAAGTCATATCCTGCTTGAAAAGGCCTTCATGGACCTATAACTTGCCTCGAAGGAAACAAGATGGGTGCAGGGAGAGGAAACTAGCAGGTGATTGTGTATGATAAGATGGACATAGCTTTCCAGTGTTCCTGTGGGCCATTCTCTCTCTACCTTACAGTCTGCCTTGCTTTCCCAACCACACTGTTCTTTCACATTGTGCTATCCACCAGCATGCAGAAGTGGTAACTCCTTTGCCTGGGGACAAGAGAATTTATCAAGTCTCTCATTTGCTTGTGGTTAAAAGACTGTGCACCTGGGTGTGTAGTCCACCAACTGATGTGTTCATTCTTCATGAGGACCAGGGATGATATCCAATATCTGAACTTCCCCGGGGAACTGAAATGGAGCTTCCCCAATGGAAGCTGCAATAGCAGGGATGAGCAGAAGGCCATTCGGTATCGTGATACAATCACTCAACTATTCATCATTCAGAACTTCAAATCTGGATCAGCATGCTAACGGGCCTCTAATGGTTGTACACTGGTAAGAAGGAACCACAGTGTCACAGAAGTCTGGGGTCTATCCAGGGAATCAGCTAGCTGCTGCAGCAGAGGACTCTTCCATACAGACAGTGGATCAGTGTGAGAATGCACAACACACAGGTCACCAGGCAACTCAATTTTCCTTTTGAAGGAACAAGCAAAGGTACAGTATTATTGGTTCAAGCAGCTCCATGAAATAGTTTTTTAGAAACAAAAGCAATTTTCACAAATGTTTCAAGCTTCTCCAGCTATAAGCTGAGCATTAAGATCACCCCATCACACATTTTGTGCTGTCTCTTGACCTTCAAGCTATTCATGCATTGTCTCGCTCTGACTCATGACAGTGTACTGTGCCATATCCTGCTATAAATTTAATTTCCGTATTTACATTCGAATGGGAGACACTTAGCTGTCCACCAACACAGTGATATACATGCTCTTGTTTCAGGATTGGCTTCAAGTCATTAAAATGGAAAAAGCTGGTCACAAAGTACAACCATTTTCATATAGCTGTCATAGTTGACACTGCCTGGTCTGCTGCAGACATGCCAAAGCGAAGGCCATCACATTTCTCAGAACTGCAAGTAAGCATGCCTTCTGCATGCTATCCACTGTCATGTTCCCTCTACACTGGCAAATTTACCAAATCTTTTAAACAACTCTCAATTAATTTGAACCTGAGGATTTTTATTCAAATACTGCATACATCTTCTGCCAATGATATTCAAAGAATGTTTGCTATGCTTTCCTAATGGAATTAGTTACATGTTTTAAAATATATCAATTTAGCATACAATACAAAGGACATAAACATTCAGCATCAATTTATCTGTCTTTTGCTCTTCTAGCAAACCCAAGCAAGATCAACCTTTTCAGAAGTTATCTATTTGGCAGTAGAAACTGTCAGATCTTTTTCTTCACAATTTTGGCAGCAAGAGCTTTAGTAGATCTTGGGACACCCAAAACAGATTCACAGAATAACTGAGGCTGAAAGAGACTTCTGGAGTCAACTAGTCCAGACTCCTCAAAGCAGAAATAACTCTAAAGCTAAATAAGGTTGCTCAGGGTCTTGCCCAAATAACTTGGAGACCACAGACACAATACAGCGTCCCATGAGGAACAGCCTGAAAGCAAAGGTAAAACTACACCACAGGACAAAAAGACAGATACTTCAATTCTTTTTTTTTTTTTTTTTTTTTTTTTTTTTTTTACAAATTTTTTCCTTCATATTTTTTTTTTTT
>NW_009259967.1:664510-685593 GCF_000687185.1 Egretta garzetta
TTTTTTTTACACATTCATTCCTACATGATCATTCTCATTTACATCCCTGTCTAGCATATATTCATTGAAGAACTTCCACCTAATCCATCTCCTCACATGAAGCAAGACTGGGACGCAAAAATCATCACAGACAGATGTTCATCTCACTGATACTTAAAAACCTCAGATTTCATAACCTCCCAAGGTAGCTCCTCTTCTAGCGCTATCTTCCTAACTGTACAAAGAGCTTTGCCTTAAAATATAATCTGAATCTTTCCTTGCAAATACAACTCATCACATTCTTACCATGCTAGACACTATCTGACCAGTATCTTCACTGCAACTATCTGGCATATATTAATATATTTTAAATCATATTCTTTTAATTTCCACCCAGTCCCTTTCATCTTTCTACATAGGTTGTATTTTCTAGAACTCTGATCTCTGTCCCATTTGTCTATCACTCTCAAAACATGGTGCCAAAACTGGATACTTCTGTATTTGTATATTTGATTTTTCCCTTTTCTAACCACTTTATCTTTACTTGGATTTATATAATTTCTTCAATTTACCAAGATCATTACGAATTCTAATTTTGTCCTCCAAAAGGCTGACAATCCTTTCTGGCTTGGCATTATCTGCAAATCCTACAAGCATATTTGTCCTCCCATTGTCAAAATAACAAATGAAAATATTGAATAGTACTGGACCCAGGACAGATTTCTGATGACCACACTTGAATGTTCTCTCATCTTGACAAAGAACTATTGATGGATTACTCAGTCTAGTTTTTCCACTGGTTGTGCCAATCTTATGTGGATTTTTCTGCCCGAGTTTGCATACAAGAGTGCCATGCAGCACTGTGCCAACTTAAAATCTGTGCTTACTTAAAATCAAGACACATCATAGCTGCCATGTCTACTTGTCCATTAGGCTGATAACATGAACACGGCTGGTTCAAACTAATTAAGAGATAACAAATATCAATTCAAATATCATGTTTAGAAGTTGATCAGAAATGGTTATTCACACAGGCTGCTCAGCATGATGTACAGCAACATTTCTAGAATTTCAGCCTGTGCCTAACAGGGAGGAGTCCTGCATCAGGCTCTTTTGCCTCCCCACTATGCTGGACACTCACCAGTTGTTGAGGAACCTCTGTGTTGCATCCCACATGCTCCAGTTGGCTGGTAGTGGGCAAGGTCTAGACTCCCATCGCTTCCCACTTCAAAACATGGGGATTTGGAGTTAGGTGCCCATTAAGCTTGTTTAGCTGGCAAAATTACAAAGGATTTTGTTATTTGTGTGAGTTTGTTTTTCTTACAGGAATTCTATCTGTCTCTCGTGTCTTCTGACTTCCCCTCTATGACCTGTTGTGCAAGTCTGTTACTATTCCCACACATCCAGAAACATGGTTTTGTTCCTTACTGCTATGACTTCTCTCTCCTCTTCCTTCTATCTCTTGTTGCTCTTCCAGCAATGAGCTTATCCCTCAATCTCTCATCCAAATATCTCCTGCCTGTGCTGGCTCTGTCCCTTGCTCTGTTCTGTACAGCACCTTCCTACTCCAAACCCCACCAAAACTCCTGTTCCCAGCACACCAGCTCACTCCCACTGCCTTCCAGTTCACTTTTTTCCCAGTGACCACCAGAAACACAAGAGATGTCACAACAGGCATGTCTTTGTGGGACTATATCTTTGGGACTTGAAGGATGACCTTCAGTGCAGAATACCTGATGCATCCTGAGATAGGGACTGAAAGATGTTGCGATTCAAATTCTTAAGTTCTCACGTGTCCCATCTCCCTTTAAAGTTGCTACAGTGACTTCCACGCTTTAACTGCAAGTGTAAACTCTCCCATCTTAAGCTTAATTCTTTAGGGATATAGAACAGTAAAAGCAAACAGATACAGAGTTCAATTTTTCTAATTCAGTTGCCATTTGCTTAAGGGACAAAGGAAAGATAATGCAGAGAGTGAAAATAAGCAGTGTCACAGCAGTTCACCTTCCTGGAGTTTCTGTGTTCAGATAAGCAGAAGAGCCTTTATTTATCAGGCTCCTGCTAAGGAGTCCTCAGCCACTTTCACAGTAAAAGCTGAGGGAAAAGTAGAACAGCTTCTGCCTCAATAACCACAGACCCTGTGGCCCTTCCCCTGATACACTGATTTGCCATAGGTGGAGCCAGCCTATTATCTAGGACAGCCCGAGGTTCAGTGGGAGACTACCAAAATTCACCACCTCTATTGCACATTGCCACTGCTGTCTTGGATGTACAGTCCAACATAGAAAGAAAAAGGAATTAAAGAGAAGGCAAAGAAACACAGTATTTAAATTCAGTCAGCTAGTCAACATGCACACAACAAAAAGAACTCAATACCAAGCAGAAGTAAACAGATAGCAGATGTAAACAGATACAGGTGGGTTCCCAAGCTGGCAAGCTGATATGGATATTCTACTATCAGTGAATATCTGCCATGCAGGTGTAATTTCAACAAAGATTCACAGCACTCCACAAAGAGGAGCAGCAGAAACCAAAGATATCTAGCAGGCTAACAAACAAGAGCTTCCATAAATGCATACTCCCATTTTAAAAAAAAAAAATTAAAAAGGAAAATTCCTTCCACTGTAGACGCTGCACTTCAGCATGGACTAAAAAAGCATAACCTTAAATCTCACTTTTACGAATAGATTTCTGTTCACCCACTTCATAGTCATATGAGGTGCCAAGTACAGCTAAATGAAACTTCAGTGATTTATGCCCTTATTGCCAAGAAGGCCAATGGTATCCTGGGGTGCATTAAGAGGAGCATGGCCTGCAGGTTGAGGGAAGTTACCCTCCCCCTCTACTCTGCCCTGCTGAGATCCCACCTGGACTACTGTGTCCAGTTTTGGTCTCACCGGTTCAAGAAAGATGAAGAACTCATAGAAAGAGTTCAGAGGAGGGCAACAAGGATGATTAGGGGTCTGAAGCATCTCCCCTATGAGGAAAGGCTGAGAGAGTTGGGCTTGTTTAGCCTGAAGAAGAGAAGACTGAGAGGGGATCTCATCAACACATACAAATATCTCAAGGGTGGATGTCACGAGGATGGAGCCAGACTCTTCTCAGTGGTGCCCAGCGACAGGACAGGGGGCAATGGGCACAAACTGAAACATAAGAAGTTTCAGTTGCATATGCGGAAGAACTTCTTTACTTCAAGGGTGACAGAGCACTGGAACAGGCTGCCCAGGGGGGTAGTGGAGTCTCCTTCTTTGGAGATATTCAAAGCCCACCTGGACGATGTCCTGTGCAACATGCTCTAGGTGAACCTGCTTTAGCAGGAGGGTTGGACTAGATGATCTCCTGAGGTCCCTTCCAACCCTTGCCATTCTGTGATTTGGGTGTGATTCTGTGATTTCTAAATACAAGTCATATACTCAACCTTACTGACCTCTGTCAGATTCTGCCTGGGTTTTGCTTCAAAACTGTATGCAGATAGTATTTGCATGTAAATTGTGGTACAACATCCTAAAATAAGACTGCATTGAGAACTGGGTCTAGGGCTCTCCAGAGATGGCTTAAATTTAAGTGAACATTCAGATGCACTTTACAGATGGCCTGAAAAAATATCACAGTCTTAAACATATCAAATAATATTTGCAGTTACACATCCTCAGTAACTGCTTTATTTGCACTGTTTCCTATTGCAATACTTCAAACATGGCTGTAACCTGACATTTTTGTACCTGAAACTGGCAAGTTTAAACTGGTGAGTAATTTGATTTGTAACAAAATACAAAGCCAGGCAAACTGGTTCTGGGTTCAAATTTCTCTGTAAATATTGCATGTGTCTCGTTATAGCCTAAATCATGATGTGAGGACAGTCAGGTGGCATCACCTGTGCATTGTCACCTGCACAAGTTCCTTGGTTGGAGCTGACAGGTGAGCTGCATGCCCGGCCTTTGTACCTCATACTTGGTTCCTGTGGAAACTGCTATAAAGCCATGAATTCTACATTAAACCTTGTTTCTTCAGAAACTAATGGTCTGGTGTGTTTCAAAACAGGAAAGAAAATGCAGAAAAATACAAGATGACAGGTTTACATTCAGGCCATTATGTATCTGAGTACCTTTTTAACCTTAAATGTAAACAACAGTGATGGCATAGTTTTGAAAGAAGTCAAAGATCTAAAATAATAAATGGCTTAAGCTAGCTAGATCTTAACTGACAATCATTGCCCTAGGATATACTTTAGAACAGTGATTTGCTGACACTGTAAAGTGACTAATCCTTGGAAGGGCAAGTAGTGGAGATCATGTATTCACACTCTTGTCTAAATGCTTAAGTTCTAAAGAACAGACAGGAACCAATTAAGACCACAACTGGTGTTGATGTAACTAAGTAACATTAAACTTTAAAATCATATTCCTAATACTCACATTGGGACCAAAACCAAACACTATTCCAAAAACACCAGTACAGTGTGCTTCTTAAATACAGGTGCCAGTCAGGGGTGGGAAAGCATCTCAAAAGAAAAATGTTAGGGCATTAAAATGCCTACCAAAACCATCCAAGACTGAAATAAAGCAGCAGATATTGATGCCAGTGAATAGAGCTACCCTATTTCTCACAAAAAGTGTGGTCACACTCCGGCCCTGATCCATCCAAACCTGTACAGGAACCACCTTGCTCTCCAAGCATTGCACTGCCCCATGCAAGAGCTCCCCCCATCCTGACTCTTCTCAAACTTCTTTCCTTATACCCCATTTTGCCCACCTTTCTCTCCCCTTTTTCCAACCCCACCCTACTAGAAAGCCCCCATATCTTTAGCTGTCCCGCCCCACCCCGAGATCCTTCCTTCCTTTCACCTGTTTGAACTTTCCAACTCATCCAAGCAGATGCTTCTCAAAACTGTCTCACATCTCAGTGCTTCTCTACCCCTGTCCCTCGCCAGCCTGTCCTCTTTTCACTCTGCAGAGACAAGATTGCTACCCTCACTTCGCACCTAACCCTCTCCTCCTGGCAAGCTCCTGCCTGACGAACCTAGTGGCTTTCTATGATGGTGTGACGTCAACGGTGGACAGAGGGAAACCAATGGATGTCATCTATCTGGACTTCTGCAAGGCCTTTGACACGGTCCCCCACAACATCCTTCTCTCTAAATTGGAGAGCTATGGATTTGATGGGTGGACTGTTCGGTGGATAAGGAACTGGCTGGATGGTCGCGTCCAGAGGGTAGTGGTCAATGGCTCAATGTCCGGATGGAGATCAGTGACGAGTGGTGTCCCTCAGGGGTCCGTACTGGGACCGGTGCTCTTTAACATTTTCATCTTTAAACTAGAACAGGGTAGGTTCAGGCTAGAGGTAAGGAAGAAATTTTTTACAATGAGGGTGGTAAAACACTGGAACAGGTTGCCCAGAGAGGTAGTGGAGGCCCCATCCCTGGAAACATTCAAGGCCAGGTTGGATGGGGCTCTGAGCAATCTGATCTAGTTAGCAGTGTCCCTGCTCACTGCAGGGGGGTTGGACTAGATGACCACTAGTGGTCCCTTCCAACCCTAAACATTCTATGATTCTATGATTCTATGATCCTACCTGCCACTGGCAATCCACGTTGCTTTCCTTTGTACGCAACAGCCAGTCAAGCTCTCCTGGTCCCTGGCTCTCCTGCAGGCTCCTACCTGGAAAAGGTTTCTCTTTCTCATATGGGTTGCACTCCTTGAAAACCTCCCTCCACACCTGACCACCTCAAAAAGCAGGAAAATCAAAATTTATGGATAGAAATAGGAAATACTAAAAGCAAGCCTTGAAAACTTCACTATACACATAAACAACAAAGCACCTATTAAGTGTAAGGGGAAGGAGGGAAAGAAAGAATCCTCCAGCCTGGCTTGAGATGGGATGGGGGCAGACCTTTTCCCCATGGGCAAACATTCACAGATTTAAATCTTCTGCTGATTGCAGACCCAGTGTGACATTTCCACTCTCCATAAACTCCTGTGAAAATGTTTCCACTCAGCCTAATGAAGCTTGCCATGCTTCCTCTTCACCCTCAGTCTTCAGCTGCTGCCTTGTATGGGAACTAATGAGAGAACCAGCCACATTTCCTATGCATGATGGCATAGGAAAGCTTAAGCACATAAAGCAATCGCATACAGATGTTCTACCAGCCATCTTTGAATGGCTCAGAGGCACCTGAGAGGAGTGTATTTATATAGGCTGGGATTGTATATCTGTGTCTCCGAAAGACGCAAATACTAGCTTGTATTTGTATTGGGATATACAGGGAGGAGTACCGTGTGTTCTCTCCGCTTTGTTTTGCTGCTTCCATTTGCCTTCCCAAACCCTCCTCTCTAAATTTCCACAGGACAGAGTATAATAAAGAGCATGTTACGGCCAGAGGACTTCTCCCAAGCACACATCTAAAACACAGCACGCTTAAGGGCTTGTGGCAAGTCAGCTACACATTTGGTGAAATAAGGGGTCTTCATTTCTACAAGCCTTGCCTCTTCCTGGTAGGCAGGGACCAGGTAGGAAGGTGGGTGAAGCTTTGTGAAAGTGCTGGGAAGAAGCCTGGGAAGAGCAGTAGAATTTTTGCTTGTTATTGTTCTAAATCTCCTTTTGCAGCTCCAGAGAGACTCCTTAGGACATTACTTCATGGATGTGACTGTTGTTTGTTTGAAAACTCTCCCAGTGAGAGGTAATTGTTTCCGCAGCCTGAAAAAGGCAACGTAAATTAATCAGGCATATCACTACTTAATCCTTAATAGATGCTGGTGCAGAGGAAACAGGAAAAAAAAAAACAACTCTTAAATCACTGTACTCATGACACAAGATTACAGAAGTGCCCCATACTGCAGCTAATTAGATATGGCATTGGATCAGTGCTAATGAATTTAATGTCTTCCTTCTTCCAAATGAAGATATGAAGAAAAAAAAGTGGGGATGGTGGGGTGATGGTGGTGGGGTGTGTGTGTGTGTTGACGAAGCTGTATTTCCAGCTACTGTTTATTCCTGTGGTGTATTCCTCCAACACCAGGATAACATTTATTATTCTTGCTTATGATACTTTTCAGCAGTCTGTTTAAACTCTTCTAAATTCTTAAGGAAATGGGGAAGTTGCAAGTTCAACTTGAGGACATTGCAATTGAGCCAATATCTATTTCAAGCCCCAAATCCAATCTATCCACACAGAAGAATAGGACCTCCGTGGGTCTGAAGTGACAGACACATGGTCCTATATGAAACTCATCCACAAAGGTACTAACACAACTTGCACTCATTACCCTGGCAATTCTAACTGGAATTCTAATAGGAAACCTTTTGAACATGACCAGGAGGCTGATAACATTTTTGATCTGGTGCTGTGCAGATGCTCTTGAATGATCCATATAAATAGGGTACATTCAATAACAGAAGACAGAAGTGAATACTGAAAGCACACTCCATATTACACGTATATATTACACCATTCATCTAGATGGACAACACCATGCCAAAACTAGATAGCTAATCTTGAATCACAGGCAGACTAAAAGCTTCTCTCACAATTAAATGAGAAAAGGAGTTTCTTTAAATTAAGCCAGACTGCGCACTGATCAATGTGAGCTTATAGTTTACACACACCCTTTTTGCTCAATAATTGGGAGATGAGAAAAACTGCTGCCAGGACAAACAGTTACATCCTATCAAATGACCTGTGCTTGGGATTCACCTTTTCCAGTTGGTCTCCACCATGATCCCATATTTACTACTGACCATCTGAATTCCTAATTAGGAATAGCAGCATTCCATCTTCTGGAATAAAAAGTTGGAGCTGTAGCCCTGAAGAGATGTGTCTACCAGAGACATGTCTGAGGCACGGTCAAACCTGGGGCAAAAGTGAAACAGAGTAAGAGGGTAAAGTTAAAATTCTGTTAGATTCTTGACTTGGGCAACTTGGACACTACTGAGAACCCTTCCAAAAATATGTTCTCTTTCTCCCCTTCCTTTATTCCCCAGTGCTGACCTGTCCTGCTAGCAATGACCCTTTCAAAAGCATGGGAATATCATATTAATCCCTTCCTTTCCTCCATTCTTCTCCATGGAAGTCTCAGTTCAAACACGACAAAGATAACTGATGTGTCAGAGCCTCGTGAGGATAAGTGCCAAGAAACCCTGTTTTCCCCAGTGAAAAAGCAGGGCTTTTGTAAGCATCTGCACACGCCTTCAGATCAGGCTGCACAGGAAAACAGAAGGTTTACATTTGGGCAATCTTCATTTTCACTCCCCTCTACCACCATCAATTTGGAATGAGGGGGTTTTTTTGTTTTCTTTTCCCTCCTCTTAGCACAAATGGGTTAGTGAACTTCACAGCTTGAAACCTTGACAGAACCATCTGTTCTTCATTAAAAGCCATTAATGACAATGATAATGGCACTAATTAGGCTGCATGCAAACATACACACGCTTCAACAACTCCAGAGCTACAGGCAATCAAAGGTCCAAATTGAACCAGCTGCTGTACAATATCGATGAGCCACCACCACCACACACCCCCTCCCTGCCTTGTCCCAAAGCACAGGGACATGCAGTCAGCATCCAGCTAGACACGTGCCGTGGAGCAGGTGCTTCTGATACACACATGGGTCAGGGTCTTTTGCACTTGTTTCCGTTGTCCTTCCACCATTTCCTCTTCATCTTGTGTTAAGAATGATTGGAAAACACCACCACAGCCTGTGAGCATGGGTACTCCATCAACATCTGCCATCAGGAGTTCTCTTATGGGTAGATGTGAGTGTGCACACAGAGCTTGAAGAAACACATCATTGTGTTACACCTGGAAACTATTCCCAGCAAGTGGCACTTACTTGCTACTTCCTCCAAACCTGACTTCTGGAAATCACTTTGTTATTCCCTGCCTTGGTTTCCTAGTCTCTAAAAGTAGACAGAATTACTGCAAAGGCATCTGTCAGAGCTTCTTCAGAAAGGTTAGGGCTATGAAATCCTTGTTGTGAACAATATCTGCAACTTGGAGCTATACTAATAAGAGTTTCCTTTTAATACAACAGCTAGATCACAATCATCAAATGATCAAGACCCTCAAAATCATTGATCCAAAGAAACACCATCCATTGCAGCAAGGCCTGCTGGATCAGCTGGTGAACTTGCTTGTGGAAAGCTGGAAATCTAGACCTGCATCTGGTCTCCATTTCCACTGTAACCATAGGCAGGTCTCATCCCTGCTCTTACATTGGGAATAAACATCTGTAAAAGAGGGGTGATGACCGTGACCTCCTTTGTAAAAATGCTTTGAGACATATTCAAAACCAATATTTATAGTAAGAGTCCAATAACAGTATTCCTGGGAAGTATATCCAAGCACAGTCTCCTAACAGACGTATAGCGTTGTTCACGTATGTATGCTTAAGGTATAACGCTCAGGTATGCAGAGTAGTGAACGAGGAACACACCAGTAGCAACATAACCATCCACTTGGTGCATTACGCATTTAGAGTCAGTGCAGTTGCTGAGACCCTTCAGACAGCAGTTACTGTGGGTGCAGAACTGGCAGAGAGAATAAGCCAGAGCAGCACTGCTATGCAACTGGTGGGAAGCCTGGTATTTCAAACTGGGCTAAGCCCAGGCAATCAACACCAGGTTTTAAAATTAATTCAAAACATGGAACAACCAAGTGCTTGATGAGGCGCTGAGCCAGAACTGAGAGGAGAGACCCACTCACCCTCCTGTAGCGTGTCTTTCTCAGAGGTGACCACTTCAAACTGACCACACTAACTCTTTGCTAATACCGAAAGCTTGAGTCAGGTTCCAGCCCTTATGGTCCACTGAGACAAACCAGCTTCTGGCCACTTCCTCACCTTTCTGTTAGTCTGTTAAAGGAACAGCACAGTATTACCTGGTTCATAATGAACTAACAACTCCAAAGAGAGGAATGGAAAGCAACAGCCAGGAGATTTTAACTCCAGTGAGTCTTTAGCATAAAGGACAGGGACTTCTTGGAAAAATAAAGATTCTGAGAACAAATCTGATCATGTCCCAGCTAGGAAGACAAGAATGACTTAGTCCCCTGGTTAGAAAGGTCCTCCACTTCTTGTATTACCATCCTCCTTACACTCCAGGGATTATCATCTCACCTGAACCATTTTTCTCTGATAGAGGCCATTTATTCAGCTTTTGCTGCTTAGTCTATAGTCTCACAGCCTCCAGACAGGAACTCTTAAATAGACTAATCCATTCCTACCATTGTTCCTAGATCATAACATTATATCAGCCAGGCTCCCCAAACTCTCTTTTCAATTTCAGAGAATGAATAACTAGATCAGAAGTGTTTTCTTGATATTTTAGTACTTAATAAGCAACAGTAGAAAGCCATAAAACATCACCTTGTTGGTTTGCAGAAGTATCTAGTAATGAGACACCTCTCCTGTATAACAGCCTGGTCTACAAAAAACACCAACTGTGGGACATGTTAGTGCAGCTATAAAAAAAGGTAACTAGACAATTTCAAACGCAATATACAGCTACATTCTTTCTGCTTTATAGAAAGTAAAGTTTTGGTTTGGTTTTACAGTGAATTTTTTTTTCTAAACCACAAAGTGCAGCATAAACCACGTGAGAACTCAGCATGTGCAGACTAGTGGTGCTAGAGGACAATACTATATGAATTTTTCACATAGCTGAGTACAACATATATCAGCCAGAACCACGCCTGCTTAAATGTGAAGCAAATTAGAAAGCTCAAATAAAACTGATAGCTTGGTTTGAAAATCTTCATGTTCTGACCTCCAGGTAATAAAGATAGGAAGTTGTTTTTTTTTTTTTAAAATCATTCTTTTAGAAGGCAGGAGACGAGCAGCATCACAACATCTATGTTTTAACAGCCTGGGTTTCTCAAAATGTATCAGTGTCATTTATTTCAGTGGTAATTTTGTATGCCCTGTGCTTTTTTGAATGACACATCCATAAGCCTCCTGAATCCATTTTCACCAGACACCATTGCCCCTGCCCATCTCTCAGCCCTGCCCCAACCCACAGCAATATTTCTTTATAGTCAGATGTTAATAAAATGGTGTCCCTCTCTAGAAGCAACTCATTACCCAAGCAAGTTGAAGGAGGTTATCAGGAAGGCGGTATTACTGCACAGTGACCCGTGAAGGTTATTACAGTAGATCATGAGGAGGGAGTACACGAGGAGATGCCTGTGGCAGAGCAGAGTCCTGTCACTATGCAGCCAGCACCTGATTTTAAACGGTTTTGTTCCTTAATTCCCTTTCTTCCCCAGAGGGTTGGGATGAAGCTACCTGCCAGTCTATAAGGGGCACCTCCCAGTGCACGGCAGCAGGCTGTCAAAGGGCTAATTCCCTACGAGCAGTGAAAGGTGAGGTGCACGGGCAGAGACACAGAATCACAGAATCACAGAATCGTAAGGGTTGGAAGGGACCTCAGGAGATCATCTAGTCCAACCCCCCTGCTAAAGCAGGCTCTCCTAGAGCATGCTACACAGGACTTCATCCAGGCGGGCTTTGAATATCTCCAGAGAAGGAGACGCCACAACCTCCCTGGGCAGCCTGTTCCAGTGCTCTGCCACCCTCAGAGTGAAGAAGTTCTTCCTCATATTCACAGCCTGTCCAGGTCCCGCTGAATGGCAGCACAGCCTTCCGGCGTATCAGCCACTCCTCCCAGTTTTGTGTCATCAGCGAACTTGCTGAGGGTACACTCTATCCCCTCGTCCAGGTCATTGATGAACAAGTTGAACAAGACTGGGCCAAGTACCGAGCCCTGGGGAACTCCGCTAGCTACCGGCCTCCAACTGGACTCTGCCCCGCCGATCAGAACTCTCTGGGCCCTGTCATTCAGCCAGTTCCGAATCCACCTCACTGTCCACTCATCCAACCCATACTTCGTGAGCTTCCTTATGAGGATGTTATGGGAAACAGTATCAAAAGCCTTGCTGAAGTCAAGGTAGACAACATCCACCGCTCTCCCTTTGTCTACCCAGCCGGTCATGCCATCACAGAAGGCTATCAGATTGGACTGGCAGCACCTTGCTGACAGCATCCATTGTGGGAGAGGCAGGGAACATCTGCGTGCCGGGTCAGACAGGCTAAGCAGAGAGCACTCTGTGACCAGACCACGAACCATCCCAATGCTTTGCGGTGAAAGGCAGTAACCTCAGTGTTGTCCCTGTGGGGCTGGGGTCCCAGTTGTGAAAGGGCCAGGCTGGCTTAAGAGGAGGCCCACATGAGCTGGAACTGCTGAAGGCTGGTGAAGAGTGTGCATGGTTATTCTGGGCCAGAGGAGCTGTCATAGGGCAGGCTATGCAACAGATTGTAGTGGTGAACTTCCCCGGGCCCTGCGCTCCGGTGTTGAGAGCACAAGCAGAAAGAGACGGAAATGGAACTTACCACTCCCACGGGACAACCAAGATATTGGACAGGGAAGTGCTGAGGAGCAAGCCCTTGATCTCACCACTGTCAGTTATTTATGAGTTTAGCAAAACTAGTCAAAACACGTCAGCAAATTCAGACAAGCTAATTATGATATTACAAAGAAAATGCATTTTTTCCCCAATGAATTCATTATTCACAAAAAGATTCCACACAGTTGAACTTAGGTCTCAGTTTATCGAATACCTCCACTTTCCCATTCCTTTTCTCTTTTGCTTTGCCTAGACCACAAGCTCTTCGGAACAAAAGCTGCCCCTTCCCAGCCTTCTCCATAGTACTACGTGGCACCTAACTGATGTAACTTTGTTAAGCCAGAGAAATTAAAAGGAAACAAAGCAGCTCCCATTAATATTGCAGAGGTTTGAACACACTGAAAGTATAGATCAGAAAGATGAGAAGGTGTTAAAATTTCTGTGGCAAAACAGACTCAGTGATTGTGTCTTAAAATTTATATGGTCTATGTTTTCAAAACAACATGTATTCAAACTTCACCTTTAGCAGGAAAAGTATGGATAGGAAGCTCTACGTAAGCATAGGGTTCCTTTCAAGTGTATAGGAAAAGGACAACCCTGCGACACTGGCCAGGGTTCTCCTAAACTCAGGTGGCATTTAGGAACAGCTCACCCAGGGGATGCCTCCACTGAGTATAGCTGGCAGATGTTGAGCTCATTTTTAGCTGTACTCTGAGACAACCCCAAAAAAATGGTAACTGCATTAGCACAGCACTGAGCTTGAATTAATTACCCTAATTCTGGCTTTTAATTCAGGTTTTGGTAGGCAATACAGGAAACCTGAGTTTTTGATTCCTCATAGCAGGTTAGCAGTGGCACAGCTGCATAATGCAAAACACTGAAGTGGTATGATATCACTCTGCTGGTTCACATTTTATACTGCTGAGACCCAGCAGGATAGGAGGCATAGACTACTCAGTGGGGAACCACAGATTTAGACTCATAGCTGGCTAGCAGAGACATAATTTGTTCAGCTTAGAGCATGGGCAGGGCATACACATTTTAGTCCAAACGCTGTACAGATATTCCCCAAAGTAGAAAAATGCCTATCCTGCTCGCATTGGAAAACTTTCCTCCTGCTGGTGGGACGGTGTAACCATCCTTGCAGAGTTTAATGAAACTAAGAAGGGATGGCTCCTGGTGGGAGAAAGGATTGCAAATTCTGATCTGCTGTAATGGATTAATGCTGTCCTGAAAAACATGCTGGGCTGAGCTTTCAAGCCTCTTTCCTCTTAAATATCTAGGACAGTGTTGAAAAATGCATGTGCCACCATCGCTGAGAAATGGACAACTTCTTTCCATTCCTCTTCCATTTGCTGGGTAAACAGGCCAATCGCAGAGTCAGCAGCCATGGCAATTTCTGAATCAATATTTATCAAGCCCTTCTCCAACTGCTATTTCATGCCTCATTGGCCAGAGAGCATCCTCTCCAAGTGAGCCAGAAAATCCTGACCTTGCAAATGACAGAGGAGCAGCTTGAGGACTGCAAAGTAGAGCAGCCCCTCTACCTTAAAAAAAAAAAGAAAAAAAAAAAAAAAAAATCAATTCATGTGAGTGTCCTCATGACATTACACATTCTTCTTCCACCCCTTTCCTTTCTCCCATCCCTTCTTTCAGCAGCTACCCTTGAAGCTACAGCTTCATTTAAGAGACCTAAACAAACAGCTTTGTTCATTAGTAAAAATCAAGCTACATGAAAAGGACATTAAAGCCACAGATACCCGCAAGGGAATCTATTTTGTTGGGGATTTTTTTTTGTCTGTACTTTCAGTGATATAGAAGATTGATTTCCTCCTGCCCCTCCCACTCCCCTAGTAGATGAGTTCACAATTATTCCATCAAACAAAACCAACTGCAACAATTAGGGGGAACAACCTGACAGAAAGAAAGGTACTTGCGGCCAGAAAGATGCTATGTTCAGTGTCCTGGCACTCTACAGAGGAGACTACAGAGAGCAGAGAAACCTGAGAGAGGCTACATGATGTAAGACCACCTCTGGAAAACAGATTGCCAAAAAATCAACCAACAGCTCAGAGACATTTAAAAGGAAAGAAAACATTGCCCTTCCTAGAAAGAGAAAATAACTTGTTATAAAAACAAATACGCCTATAATTCTTTGAAGAGATGAAGTGGTGTTAGTTACCAGCACACCCTCTGAAGACTATGGATTGCCTCCAGGACCCATTCGGGCAAATTAGTATTAACTATGCACTTCAGTCCAAAAAGGATTCCAGTGCCACACAATCTGATACCACAGCATCTCCCTCTGCTGCAGCTTGACATGCCTGAGGTTTTCTGGGAACATACATGTGTACCTGAACACCCCATCAAAATATACACTGAAGGCTTAAGGTTAGGAATTGTTCCTGCCAGAAAGAGACTGAAAACAAACACAATCAATCAAAGTGCAAATGTGAAGGATCAGAGAGTTGTTGTTGTTGTTCATTTTTTTTCCTCAAGCAGAAGAGGAGAATGCCTCTATACACACAAAACTGAGTCTTCGAGTTTCCTCTGATTCCCAAGCTAAGCGGAGAATTTCTGGATCTTTGACCACTATAGTGTAGATGCCTTAAGCTTTCTCTGTACAAGTCCATTATTCAAAACAAAACAACAAATAATAGGGATGATTTCTGTGCACATTTTCCTCCCATTAATCCCCATTACTCTTCTGGGAACACTTCCCCCAAAACAGTTTCTCTCTTTATTATTCCTCCCCTTCTTTTGCTTACAAGTTAATATAAAGCTGCTCTTTTTATTTTAATTATTTCTTGTAGGGTCTAGCAATAGCCTACTTTGTTCTTTTCAGCTTTCTGAAACAGGTCCTCCCAGTTCTTCAGTCTGTCTGACTCTTTTCTGAGCTCTACTCAAAAGATCACATCATTTCAAATATTACACTGCACTCTGCCTTTGAAACTCCCTCTACTCGATCAGAGGATACTCCTGTCACGGGGAGTTTTTGCCACGGGACATCACTTGGATGTCAGCTCCAGATTACATGAAGCAATAGAGCTTGTCACCACCTCAATCTCTGGGAAGAGGCCCACTGTCTGTGCACACCCAAACCCCACCAATGATCCCAACTGGCACTTTGTTCCTAAGGAGCCTGAGCTGACCTCTGTCAACCTGTTTTGTACAGGTTTATTTCTCCAGTTAAACCATGGTTCATATAATTTCCCCTGTTTGAATTCTGCCGTATTGACTTCTGTCCAAATTTCAAGACTTCTAGTTGCCTTTGTATTTATCTGGTACTCACAACGCTTTCTACATTAGCAGCATCAGTGAGCTAATGGGCTATTTGTTACTTCACAGATCATTAGTCAAGGCCTTGAACAGAACAAGCCCTTCAGCAATACTCATCTCTGCCCAGGACACTGCTCCTCAGTTTCATTTCTACCATTTACCATTTCCTTACATACGCAGCCCTCCTCACAGACTATGTGATAGCACATCTGTGCATACAAACGCAAGTGCATTTTTCATCGCTTTTGCCGCATACAAAATGCTTTAACAGAATCCCCAGTGTTTTGGATTCTTTCTTTCTGCATCTGTTTTCCCCGAGATAAACATATGCCACCAGAAGGGCAGGATGCTCTGTGACCAGTCTGGACACACAGAGCTACTTAATGGCCAGCCAGTAGGCACGTGTTAACTGGCCAGCTGGCTCCTACCAGACTGAGAAGACATGGGCAGAAATAACCAAGCTCTTCTCTCAGCAGAGGTGCTAACAGATGCCTACTGCTCTTCTACTCAGCCACCAGTTACCATGAAACACATAGGGACTTGATATATTTGCTTTCTGTGGGTTCAAATGTTATCAGAGAAGGTCTGAAGGGTAGCAGGATTCTCCAGACCTCATTTCTGAAGGAACCAGCCTAAAAACATATTTGTGTTTGTCTGCACAAGAGCATACCTGCAGCGACAGCCATTTGGGAGTCAGTCATGGTAGCAGATGCACCTCATCAGGATCCTAAAGGCTCAGCAAGAACAGTCCCTGCAGTTAAACTCTGTGCAAGGTCAGGGACTAAAGTTTGAAATTGCACTGGATAAACAATGTATTTTAAAAGGTGAACATTTGTTGAGGTGAAATGGTATCAAAAGACTTTATTCAGGCTTCCCAGCCTAACAGTTACTGGCCAGACCAGAAGCTGTGAAGGCTGAACCTCCACAAAACCAGTGAGGGGGACTCAATCATGGTAACAGGAGAGGAAATAAGGGAAAAACATGCACAGGGATAACTCTCCCTCTGTCACATACTTCCAGTGAGACCTTGGGCAACCACCTTAGTAGTCTGTGCTGTATTTTCCCATCTGTCAAACAAGAGAGAGAAACACACCATTTCAAGCAGGCATCAGGCTGCTTAATGCATTAGTGTTTATAGACTGCTTTGAGATATACCAATGGGGGGGGAGGAAACAAAAACCTGAGGAGAGGGGGAGCAGGTTGAGGATCAAGTTTTGAGGCATCAACTTTAAACATGTTCCTCAGAGTTCAATTCTAGTTCTGTCCAATATGTTAATCAACGACCTGGTTGCAGGAGTTGAATGCACAATTAAGCAAGTTTGCTGGTGTTGCCATACTGGGAGGTGCTGTTGACACTCCTGAAGGACAAGATGCCTCACAAAGGGATCTAGATAGACTGGAGCACTGGGCTATGATTAATGGCATGAAATTTAACAAGTCCAAATGCCTGCACCTAGGGCAGAGTAACACCGGGCACAAGTATAAACTGAGAGAGGAGTGGCTGGAGAGCAGCCCTGCAGAAAGGGATCTGGGGGTGCTGGTCGACAGCAGGCTCTGTATGAGCCAGCAGCATGCTCTGGCAGCCAGGAGGGCAAACCCCATCATCAAACACAGCATAACCAGTCATCAAAAGAGGTGATTAATTATTCTGCTCTATTCAGCATTGGCGTGGCCTCACCTTGAGTACCTGTGTGCAGTTCTGGGCGCCACAATTTAAGGAGGATGTGAAGGTCCTTGAATATGTCCAGAGGAGGGCAACAAAGCTGGTGAAAGAGCCAGAAGGAATGTCCTGTGAGGAGCAGCTAAGGACTTCGGGCTTGTCTGGTTTGGAGAAAAACGAGGCTGAGGGGTGACCTCATTGCTCTTTACAGCTTCCTGAGGAGAGGACATGTAGAGGGAAGTGCTGAGCTCTTCTCCCTGGTATCCAGGATGCACAGGAATGGTTCAAAGCTGCGCCAGGGGAGGTTTAGACTGGACATCAGGCAGCATTTCTTTATCAAGAGGGTGGTCAAACACTGGAACAGGCTTCCTAGAGAGGTGGTCGATGCCCCAAGCCTGTCAGTGTTTAAGAGGCATTTGGACAATGCCCTTAATAACACAGTGCACAGCCAACAAAAGCACGAAGCAAGCCTTTTAAATTTTCTGTGCCAGCTCAGAGTTCTGGGACAAGAAGTTTCCTCTAGACAAGCAGGCCTTGCTGACTCGCCTTCTGCAGATGATTCGGACACTCTGACTGAGGTACAATACCAGCAGTGATATTTTAATTTTTTGTACTTGGCTTCCTTCTCCACCCACCTCCTCGGAAAGGACTGATTTGCTCCTACATTTCACTGCATCCCTTTTCACTGCTGGTGCCAACCAAGTCCCTCAAACAACGTTGTTGCATTTGACCTTCAGAGTCCATGAGTCAAACAGTATGGTGTGACCAACTCGCAGTCTGCCATTCATGGGCACATCAGTGATGAGGTTACCCAGATTGCCAGCCAACCATATGACTACAGCATCCTAAATAGCTTCCAAATCAAATCAAGGGTAATAATATATTGGTGACTCGAGAGAGAAAAGCCTTTTGTCTCTGAACAAATTTATTTCTTTCTGAAATTAAGACCTTCTGATTTCAATTTCACCTCCTCCACTGCTGCTGAAATGAGGCTGCTAAAAGCACAGATGACGTGCAGCAATGTCCTCTTTGGGCTAAACAAAACTTCATAATAAACAGATGGAAGGACTTGGCACAGCTCGTTCCTTGGGCACCCTGAAATAGGAGACCATTTTCCTTTGTCCATTTTCTCCCATCTCAGATCATCTGGCTCGGTCAGGGAGATCTTACTGCAGAGACACATTTCCTTGCTGCAGGCCAAACAGGCGCTTGACAGGAACCACATGAATACACACTTTTGTGCTATCAAACAACACTACACCAAGTGTGCTTGTGTGGGCAACGTGGGAATCACATGGCCACATATGAATGTGTATGCGAGAATGTGGAAGTCAGATGGCCACACTGTATAAACAATGGAGTTGTGAGCCAGGTCCATACCCTATACCTCTGCTATAAAGAAAAACACTTGCTAAGTTATATGTAATACGCTAAGAATAG
Source organism: Egretta garzetta (assembly GCF_000687185.1). Lineage (NCBI taxonomy): Eukaryota > Metazoa > Chordata > Aves > Pelecaniformes > Ardeidae > Egretta > Egretta garzetta. Next base: position 683,263 of record NW_009259967.1, read on the forward strand.
TTGGGAAGGAAAGCTCCTCTGATTTCCTAGTGTGTGCCTTTCCAGAGTGGAGCTAGGGTACCGGAAAGGGTTTGCTTACGAGATTGCTAAAAGCTTTTTAATGTGTGTGCACATGCACAGAAAAACCAGTTAACTGTGAAACACTTAAAGCAGGACTGGCATGATATAGACACCTGCTGCATTTATGCAGTTTGCTACGGCTGCAGTTTTACAGCAAGAGGCAATGAGGTACCTTTCAGAGAGCTGGCCATGTAGACAGAAAGATGGGCTCCCCCAGAAAAAGCACGGGGAACTGGATACCCTCCTGAACAAGCCAGGAATTAATTGATTTTCAGGCCTAGATCAGTAAACAGTTCTGTGCATAGCAGCAAAGGACAGGCATACAAACTGGAAAATATTCTTTGCAGTCTCACTTTGGCCTGCCATGAAAAGCGAAAAACAAATCAAAAAGACACATCAGAACAAAAACTTGTTAGAAACCTCCTCAGGCAAGGAAAATGGCAAGGACTAAAAGCTTTGATGGCATTTGGACTCCTGGCTACACAAATCTCTTCTAAAATAAAGCAATCTCTAGAATAGACAGTCAGATCAGACAATGACAGATCAGTAGTTATAAGTTCATGATCTTTCAGATGAGACATAAAACCGGGTCCTGACCTTGAATGATCATTAAAGATCTCATAACACTTTTTGCAAAAAGAGGGTTGTTAATCCCACTGGTCTGGAAACAATCCAATTTAGGTAACTACCTAAATCAATCTTACAGATTCATTTAAATACAGTACTCTCCTCTGTTCTTCAGGCTAAAATAGCATGTGGCATTTCTGCATGCTGTAATACATGACTAAGAGTGTCCTCCCTATCTCAGCATCAGGTAAAGCAATCTTTGTGTATGCACTCACTGCCACTCCTACCAAGGGGGTTACGAACCTTAACATTTGCTAGGGAACTTGGAGATGCATAGTACAATGGATAGGAAATTTATTATGGTGTTCAACACGGTTCAATTTTCATTAAAACTTTCCCACACTAGAGTACTTGGAAACTGAAGCTTCCCAAATTCCGAGTGCTAACAGATAAACTACAAAGCATTCTGCTGTCCTGCATTATGTCTTTGCCACTGAATAAGCTTCTCAGACAATATTCAGAGAGAGAGGGACAAGACCAGGCCAACTCGATATTGCCTGAATTATGGCTACTGAACACATTGATGGACAGCAGGTAAAACTATAGGTGGTCCAAACTAGTAAATTTTCAAAACATAAGGATAGGGCTCTTCAATAGGCATTAAAGGAAAACACATGGGTTCATCCCAACCACAACTTCCAGCTTCTACCCAGAATGACTCATAAGCATGTCTCATTTTCAAAAACTTCTTTACAAATAGCATCACCAGGGGTCCCAAAATCCCTTGGGGTTCATTCAGTATGGAAATCCATAGGAGTGGATGAGAAAGCAGACAAAACCAAACAACAGAAGCATCAGCTGTGCTATTCAGTAAGGAGTTAGTCTCCCAACGTAGTAAAGAATTCTGTCTTAGAGGGATAAAGAAGCAATAAAATCCTGAAGGCACACGCAGCTTGAGCTACAGAAGACATGAAATATGGATGTAGTAAAAGAGTGTGAAATTTTTACTCTAATAAAAACGTAAGAGGACAATTGCATCTGCCACCAGAAGGATGAAGCTTTGAGAAACAGTGTCTTAACATGAGCATGCCTGCACACACAAAAAAGAATGCCCAGGTCAGGGTGTGCCTCTGGATACTAACAGCAAAGGCTTATTTTCAATTGAGCTCTCAATTCACAACTATCTGTCAAGGCAAGTATGTTGTTATTTTGCAGCTAGATGAAAAGGAGAGCTTGTTATCAAAGAAGCACTTAATTATGGTTACTTACAGCACTTACCTCTCATGATCTTTGGCATTACTAAACAGAGGCTGTGATTCCCTTCCCATTAAAATCTAAAAATAGATTCCCTGGGGAAGAGATCAAGCCTAATCTGCAGATGATTTCAGAGATGTTCTCACCTGTATCTTCCCAAAGCAGATCATCCAAGTTTTCTTCACCAGGAAAGCCTTACAGGGTTACTATTTTCCTGGACTTCACTATCTATTTACCTCAACAGCCTCACTACCTAACCAAAAGCCAAACACAATAAAAGGATCCAAGAACAAGTAGCTTCTCATGGTGAACCTTGCTTCGTTGATGAGCCTGCAGAATACAAGCACATGACGGGTTAGTTTTTGGTTTTTTTTTTTTTTTTTAATGCACGTGGCTTCCTGGTAAAACATTGTGCACTGTAGTCAAGAGAGCACAACCCTAGCAGGACTC
>NW_009259967.1:685667-687297 GCF_000687185.1 Egretta garzetta
CTGTTGTTCTCATGCTGGGAACACAGCTGACAAGCCAAAAAGGCACCAGTAAAGTTTAGCTTACAGTATGCAGCAAGGAGACTGTGGGAGCATTTTCCAGTTGCTGATTTAGTACAATTTGTTGGAACAATATGCGGTTACCAAAAAAGAAGCCTGAATGAACTGAACCACAAACTACATTTATCATACTTTAAGAAACTTGTTCCCGTAACAATTAATACTTCATAAGTAGTCTCCTGAGGATGAACCAGAAAGTAAGAACTCATCTTTGGGTACAGTTTTGACACCGTCACATTTAAGTTCACTGTAGCATGAGAACAAAGTGGAAACATCAAATAATTGGGAACACCTTTCACATCAGAGCAGCTGTTAGTCCAGTAATTAGGGTCTCCCACATCATGAAAGATTACCCTAACCTTAGGCTACTGGTCTTTCTGAGGTGCATCGTATTTTCTCTCTAGTTTAGACCAGAAATTGCATTCTGGAAAGTGTTCCTGGCAAGGGTTTAGTATGACTATAAAATTGCATTTTCTGTTTAAATAAAGGCCAAGAATTCCATGCTAGCTATAGCCTTATTGCTTCTTTCTTCCACCTGCAGCTAGCTATAGGAATGTCCAAAATAAATAGCTACAGAAAGCAGTAAGCAAAGAGAGCTAGTTCAAAGGGAAAGATAGGTTGCAAAATAGAGAACAGTTTCTTAACCTTAAGAGTATCTCGGTAGCAGAAGAGACTCACACAAGGAAACAATTTATTGTCCCTAAGACAACATTGGTAATTACAACACTAGCTCTAGAGGAGGTCAGCAAAATGCACATGGGCACACCTGCTAGCTTTTCCAACGTTGTAATACTGGGCCTTCATGGCCCCAGTGCACACAAAGGTTGAAACTGTTTGACCCATGATGCACATTCACAGTCACTGCTGAATACAAATACCCAAGTTCTGCATCCTATTTTTAACTTGTAAATTGTACTGTTACAAAAAAGATAAGCCCCATCACCACCACCAAAATTTGAGATGACTATAAAATATAAAACTTGCTGATAAGAGCTCATTGCAAAGAAGCACGGTCAGCAAGCCCATGCTGTCCTCCATAAATATTTTAAGTGTTCACGAAACAGTACCAAAGAGAGACAGACATGCACTAAAAAGTATACTTTACATCCCCTTTCCTCCCACTCCTTTTCACAGTGGACAGACAGGAGGAGAGCAATGGCAGCTCTTGCCCAAATAATTTAATCGATCCAAACCTGATCAATCTTACAGCAGACAGTACCAAAAGGAACAAAAATGAGCCACCATCTGTAGTGTCTTCTGGGTGGCAGCACAACTAACGTTTTGTGAGTGAGCTGACACGCATGTCAGGAACAAGAAATGCACGATGCTTTTGCAGAAACTTTTGTATCATGCTAAATTTATTTTTGATAATCTATATTGAAAGAAATACTGATGCCAGGAGTAGCAAGTTGCTTTTTTGTGAAGGATGCTAACAACATATTTTCACAGTTGCACAGCGCACTTGCATGGCTGTCATTGTATCGTCACAGCATGGCACAAACCAACCTCCCTCCAAAACTACAATTCACTACCAGCAACACGGCACCTGAAGCTAATTCAGAGCTCTTTGCAA
>NW_009259967.1:687322-734382 GCF_000687185.1 Egretta garzetta
CACAGTGAGGGAAGCTGCTAATAAAAGCCCCCACACACTGAGGAAGCCTAGGACACCATTTTGGAGATGTGCTCATGGATTTTATGAGGCGAAAGCTTACCATGGTGAAAGTGATAATGGTGAAGAAAAGTCACTTGATACACAAGCGCCAGTCTTCCTTTCAGCAGACAGATCAGATAGATTGATTGCTAAAGTGTCATCAAATATTTGACAGATCAGACCCAAATGGCATGGTGTGCTTACACCACCTACGCAGCAGGCAATCTGAGTCTTAAAAGTAAAGCTACAGCCTTCTTCGACGTAAGGTTTCCAAATGGGCACGTTATTTATGGGAATCTGCCCAGACTATCAGATGAACACCCTAAGAGACGCGAGCTTCCACCTCAAATTCAGCAGCAGCATCTCAGTTCTCCAGTTTAACTACTGAATTACTGATTGCTTCTGCAAACAGCAGAAAGAGTGAGAAAAGCCAACAGAAAAGAACTGGAAGTTACTATGATGGGGGAAAATTCAAAATAGAAAGGCAAACAGGGATGAGGAGGGAAGGAGAGCTTAGTGAAGGACAACAGGGATGGGGAAGAAAACACATGAGGGGAGTTAGTGGGGGAGGGGAGACACTGTGGAGAGAGAGGGGGAACCACAAACCTCACCTCAATGTGAGAGACCCAGAAACAACAGCACCCAAAATCTGAGACACCCTCCATGCTCACTGGCTTGCTCAGTCCTTCCCTTTGTCCCCTCCTAAAGCCTCAGACTGGTCACTGTGGTTGGGGAGCGAGGTTGTGCTGTGGTGGGACCTCCAGCACCTGCTTTCCCGCTCCCCCGTCCCCTCAGCTACCACAAGGATCGGGCTTCTCCTGCCTCCCGCCTCCACACCAAGCAGCCGGAGGAGCCTGGGGCCTGCCAGAGGCCCCTCAGTACACCCCAGGGCCCCACAAACCACCCCAAAGTGAGGCCTCACTGAGGACAAGACGAGCACAAGGCTGAGGACTCGGGCAATCCTCCCTCCTTCCTTGGGGGAAGTGCGAGGCAACTATCAGCACAGCCCCAAAACCACAGCAATCGCCTCAGCCAGGCAAAAGCCTCAACCCAACAGGAACATGTCAGCCCTGGCCACAGCACACAAAACACAGAATTTAACACTGCCAACCTGGTCCGTGGTGCCACCCGGTGCTCCAGAAAAGCAGATAAAATGGATGAAACACAGTATTTTCCTCCTGTCGATGCTGCTGCTGGCCCCTCCACAAGCTCTCTGAGGGCTAGTGCTGGGCCCAGGTGTTCCCCATTACCTGCCCAGCCCCACAGGTGCCACCCCTCAGGACAGGCTCCCAGATTGTTCCAGAAAACTTACTTCCAGCCTTAGCAATCAATTAATGCACCAACCTCACATTTTAGCATACACAGTCACACATGTGGCTGTGCTTTTTGTTGTAGCCAGGACAAGTTGCTGCTTCATAACAAGAATTAACATCAGTGGTCTGGTTTGTCATCCATGTTAGATTGGGACAGGGGGACACAGAGGATAGTTGCCCCTGGCTTCCTCATATACCTTAGACTTTGTTATGATGTCCATGTACAGTACTTTCTGGAAACATCCATTGCCCTGACTGGACTTACGAGCTGGTTGCTTAAGAGACAAGAGAGTACTGCATAAAAGTCGCCATGGGGCAGGGTAAAGGATATTGCTCAGGTCTCCGGAGCCACGTGTCTGCTGGTGTCTGCTAGTTATGCCCCAGCAGAAAATAAAGAACTGGACCAAAAGAGGGGCCAGGTGCCGCTCTGTCTAAAAGCAACACCTTTGTGTGTCAGTAACCTGCACACAGCCATTGCTCAGGGGCAGGGTTGCCTGGAGGCTCACCATGACACTGCCAGTGCAGCATCTCGTCCTTTTGCACAATACAACTTCAGTCAGGCTGAATTGGAGCTCTTCACACTCTTCTTTGGGCTGGGGCCGGCCAGAAATCCATATACAGCATGTTTGCAACAGTGGTTTTGAGAATCAAGATTACCGCAAAAAAGGGAAGGAGGGGGGCACACAGCGGCCATTTCACCCCTGCATACAACCACCACTCATTGTACAAAACAGCAGCAGTTCTGAGAGCATGTCTTCACAGTGCATTCTCCATTCAAAGGGGGGGAAAGACCAGTAAATTGTCATAAAGTTATTTATACAGGGGATATCAGAGGGCCAGCTTTGTGAATGGGGAGCTTCAATGAGCTTCTATAAGCTGAAGAAAACATGTTTTGCTCCCAGATTTGATTAGCAGCTAGAGGCAGCACCACTTCATTGATGAGAGATTTCCAAGAAGTTTGAAGAACTAGGAAGGAGCAAAAGCAAGTTCTGCTCTACTTTCTGTCTGACACCAAAAGAAATGAATTTGTCTGACACGTAGTATATTTATAAGTCCACATCTTATGGCTTGGATTAACATGCCTTTCTGCTCTACTTTCTGTCTGACAGTAGTATATTTATAAGTCCACATCTTATGGCTTGTTCTATCTGTCCGTGACTTCATCAGCAAAAGGTGCTTAGGTTTGCCTGATATTAAGTGGCCAGACAGAATGCATTAGTCTAGAAATAGATTATTAAATTCCACTGTCAAACTGAAATAGTCAATAAATACAGTGGAATGCAAGTGCTTTAATCATATAATGCTTCATGTATACTTTACTGCTAGAAGTCCCCATACAGTGAGGTTTCAGTCCTATTTTGATTTCTTCCTTGCCTAACTCGTTACTTTCTTCTGCCAGGCTTTGTCCTACCCCAGTGCATAGTACAGCCAGCTACTGAGTTGCCTACATCTTCTTTGGGAATCGCTCCTGCCCAAAATGGACCAAGCCACCAGACAGGCATCCTAAATCCAGGGAATTCAAACTACTCACACAGTCAAAGGATCACAAATCAACTCCATTTCTTCTAGGCAGAAAAGGACATGCTTCTTAGCTGATGATTTCTCTCTCTTCCCTTTCAAAATGCGAAGGAAGATTCAGTGGAATGCAGAAAACTGCTGCCATTAAAGTTATGGGATGCAAAACTGTGACAGCCCCACCATCTTACCAGCAACTCAACAGCAATACTAGAAGGATTATCTCCAACTCATCTACAGTCCCACCAACCACCTCTTTTTAAAACCACATTGTTGCTGCCTTCCAGCAGATTCCCTGCTGAATTTTTCCCAGTACAGATTCCCATTGCTCCTATATGGGATAATATCAGTAACTTGGACGAAACCAAGCACTTTCTAGCCACAGAGGACCAGAAGATAGAGGGTTTTTTTTCTTTCTAAGAATTAAAAGACAGCACCCATGAGGATTTTTTTATTTGGTTGGTGGTGAGTTTTTTGTCTTACAATCAGAGTTACCAGACAACACATGCTGTTCTGAGTGAGAGCCACTTCAACCTCAGAAACCTATTTGTGAAAAAAAAAGCAGGATTATTTTCTTCTCAAAGAAATCTTAAGCTTTTGATAAGGAGTTAAGAAGTCACATCAATTTTGGGGATGGTTTTCATTTGCTTCATCTCCTCAGTTACTCTGATCAGGATTTAACAGAACTGGCACACTTTGGTTCTGCTTCCGACTGCATTCAGTTTAAGTTTCAAGCTTCCATTCACTCTACCAGGATTTTTCAAAAATGCTCCTGCTGGCAAAGCACTACATGATTCTTAGCAACTGATCACATAAAAAAATTATTTAATTCTCCACACTTTCTCCAAAAGTATATGCAAAAATTAAAAGTGCAGAAAATTCAAACCAGGTTTAAGGGTTGGCTGTTTTGGTTTTTTTTAAGTCCCAATTACACTGAAGCCAGGAAAGCTTACATTTAAACTAGATAAAGCAATGCCCTCTAGCGTTCTGCAGAGAAATCTAGTGCAAGACTCCCCAAAGCCTTAAAAAAAAAAAAAAAGAAAAAAAAAATCAAGCTTAGGATTGCTGTACCATTGCAAATGACAGCCAAAGTTTTGAAAGCTTATGGCTCACATGCAGCGTCCTTAGAAAGTTCTGCACACAGGTGTGGCCTGCAGAACGATTTGGGATCCTCTCTTTTCCTTCCCTCCATTGCTGATGCTTCCATCAGAATTTCAGGTTAAAAGATGCAAGTATTTTTCTGGGCATATACTAATGGTTTGAGGAACATCTGGAAACAAGAGGGGCTTTTGAGAATCAAGAAAAAGCCTGATCCTTTACTTCCCAGAGTTCACAAAATAAATGAAATCCACCTCCTCTCTCGTCACCTACAGATAGAATCCATGGACAGTTTTTTTTACTGTCTTCCTACCTGTGGCACGTGACAAGTCACTCAATACCCACCCTGCACCACCACCACCCTGAAGTACACACAGCATTGGGTACCCTGTATTAATGACCCACCAAACAAGCAGGATGATGCCTTTGGCTTGAAGAGCTCTCTTACAGAGCTCTAAAGCTTAGCGGATTTCCTCACAGCAGTAGCATTTCCAAGGTACTGATGAATTGCAAACAGAGCTATCCAAACTCAAGAAAGATTTAAATAAAGGAGAGCATTCTCATAGTTCAAAAAAAACCCTGCAGATCTATCAAAATATTTATTTACACCCTTGTATACATTATAAAATTCAACTTTGCATTGCAGAAAGGACTGCAAGAACTTTTATAACTGAAGGTCTGAAAAGCAAAAGGCAAAGTCCTTGATGAAGGCTGCTTTTAAATGGGCAGCTAGGAGGCCTTAAATTTTACCATCCATTGCTCTTGAAAGACAACTGCTGGGCTCTCACCATCTAGACAGAATAGAAACTTGAATGCCTTTTATTAAACTTTTAATCACATCAAGTACTTTAAAAATAATTAACAACAAATAAACCCATGCTGTTATGTGACATTGATATGCAGCAGAGAGGAACCACAGACCAAAAGCTGCAGGGAGGACGGGACGAAAAACAAACAAAAAGAGAGAGAGAGAGGTTTAAATGAAACATCAGTTCTACTCATTTCCTATCTGAAATAAGGGGGTAAAGATGAAGTGTATTTTCTAGCAACTTAAGGAAGACTAGTACACTTGGAAAATTGCCAATGCAAAGACAGCACCACATCCATAAAGTTACTGGCTGGAATTTGTTTCTTGTCTGGCACAATTTCAACAATTATGAGCTGGCCTATTATCAGTGTTTCACACTCTTATTAGGACGTTCACTTCAGCAACGTTAATACAGGCACGGTTTCTTTGGAAGGAAGCTAGCTTGGCCTGTTTGATAGGTAAAGGGAGAAGCCTAGGTCTTTAGGCTAGGCATCATCCTGCACCTTCTAGAGCAATTTATTCATAAGAATAAAACAAAATAAGTAACTTTTACAAGTTTTGTTCATAAAATTAAGTTCTCCAAACAAAAGCCTGCCAGAGTGACCATAGTTTTGCAAAAATTTTTGTATATAAATAGAACATTCAATGAGATCACACCTAGGGTAAATTCTGGACTTGACCTGGCACACGTGGTGAGCCTTTTAGGGCACTATACTTGTAGCCCTTGATTCTGAGGCTGCAATACAGAACTTGGATGTAGAAGTGGGATCAAATTAGGAATTTTTCAAATTAGGTTTAAGCTTAGGAACTCCACTTTAAAATTTAAATTACATTCCCCTCTTCTCAGAGGGCAACTGATACATATTCTAGTTAAGCAGATACTTGGGAGGTTTTTTTCCCAAATGAGGAGTGGTTACTGCCAAGCATCCTTCCCTGCAAAGAAATGATTTTTGATCTTGTTATATAAGTGTAAACAAATTATGGGAGAAAAGAAAGCAGTTTAGAGACTATCCAAAAGACAGCCAAGGGAGGATATCCCATGTTTGTACCACTACACTAGGAAATACTATCTTTTAGAGGTCTGACAATACATCTGTGTGACTGATTGTGGGCACAGACCACTGTCCTGGAGAAGCTGCTTGTATATATACATTGTTAAAAATAAGCTCTCAGGATCACCTTCTTCCTTGCTGTATTGTCATTTTATTTGCAAGGGATAGTGTGGGGAAAAGACCATTCAAAACTCAGGGTACAAAAAAAGCAAGGGAAAGATCTGGGGAAGACAGACACCCCAGACAGAACCCACAGTCTCCCGCCTGACTGAATGAAATAGGTTTTCCACTTCCTTCAACAGGAAGTATTCAAGAGTCCAATGCCTCTCAGATACATTCTCACCTTCTCCATGGAGAAGTAGATCAACCTGAAAGAGAATGGAAGAAAATGCTCCAGCATTCATCAGGTAGAGGCCACACACATATATTGCCATATCTTGAGATGATGTGTATTGTTCTGCAGGGCTGCAAGCATCCTACTAGTGCTTCACTTTGTGAAGATGCCAAGTGTCCAGGTAAGACACTAAAACTGTCTGAAGTGCACATAGTTTCATCAGTGAAGCACAAACTGAGCTCTTCCATTCTCCCCCTTGGCCCTCTTCTTGCACAAGTGTTTTGCTATAAGACTAGCGCTGGTGCATTCTCATTTTCTTTCTGTGTCACGCTCTGCAGGTACTTCAGTCGCATGGGAGGGAGCTGCTCGTAAAGGTCAAATCCCAAAGGGCTCTCTGCATTCAGCAGTCTGTAGTAGAGTAGGTGCTTTTTCAAGTTCTGAAGAAAGAAACAGCAGCCATTAAGCAAGTCCGAACAGTATCTAATCTTTTCCACCCTGCCTCCAACACCACATAGCGACCTGCCAGATAGTATGGTTCTACCATGCCCAACACACTTAATTGCATCATCCTCAACAGAAGAGCTATATAAGGTGAGTTTCTTCCAAAAAAAAAAAATCACTTTTGATTTGCATGAGATTTCCTCTTCTGAACACAACTCCACTGTCTCCACAACGACCCCTCACAATGACTTCTTGCCAGAAGCCCAAATGGGGTTTTGAGTGGGATCTATGACTTTACTCTGGACACTAAACATAAATGGCCAAATGACCCAGCTCTGTCACACAAATTATAGACTTTGGCAAGCTCCCTGAGAAAGAGAAACCTTACATCTGTTTTGTTCTTTTTTGGGGAAGCATCCAACTAGAGTTAAGGGAGATCACTGCTGGCCACCTATTCATAGTTGTGCTAGAATCATCTCTCTAGGACCTCTCACTATCCAGGCATAATGCAGCTTGGCCAAGAGGCATGGGAATACAGTACAGAAGATTAATCTAGGTTCCGATTGTCTCAGTGCTTTGAGTTTAATTACTACAAGAACTGGATAACAGTATTTATAGTGATTGCAGGTCAAAACCCTGCTGCTCATCTGCTCTCATTCTCAAATTAGCAAGTAGTAAAACGCAGACTTCAAAAGCAAATTTCAAAACACAAATTTGTTAAACACAAATTTCAAAAGCCAAAGGTAAATCTGTAAGAGTACCATGTCAGAAAAACTTTAGTCCCAGTGGCACAGACTGAACCTTACAGATCCTACCTCATCCACCAACAGCCATGTCTTCCGCAGCATGCTTTTCCGAGCAGCATCTGTCTCCTGGGAACAAAACATACTTTGCTTAATATGGCACAGTGCTACCTTCGCCCACAGGCATACAGCACTCCATGAGGATGCTTTGCTCATTACGATGATGCTCCAAAGAGCAGCTTGTTCCATCAGCTAGGGCTTGAGATGGCCATCACTTGGATCCTGCCTCTCTCCTCCTTCCCCTGACCTGAAACTCAGCTGATTTCTCAACTTTCAGGTAGAACTGTAGATCAGAGGTGAAGTGTTAGCACAAGTAACCACTGCTAGAGGTCCCAAGGCCATGGGACAGTTTCTGCCTGGTTATTCAAGCAAGGTGAAGGGAAAGAATATTCTGCACTTTGAGACTGACCCAGTCAGAGGCTAAATCTATTACAAGCTTTCTCTGCCTGATCAGCTCCCTCAACTCCCTGCTTCATTCTTCCCCCCATACCATAGCCCACATAGTGACTGACTTCAAAGGTTTATGTAGGATTGGCTACCATTACTGCAAGTGCTTTAGGGTATTATGAACAAGAGCTGCTGTCTGCACCTCATATGTGGATTCTCAAACAGCTGACCAGTCCTCGAATCATCTGCTGACAATCTTAGTTTTCAAGCCCAGGGTCAGTGATTCAGCACAAATCATACTGGACCCTTGGGAAGACCAGATGCAAAACCCAAAGCTGCCAGCCCCGAGGCTCTGCTATCCATTACCTACCTGTGTCGTGCCGTCTTGGGAGAATATAAAGCTGTTCACATGAGCCACAGCCACCACATAGAGAACAGGGCACCAGGTGTGACGCAGTGCACCAGTCACCAGTGTTCGGAAGTAGAGTCGCAGGAGGTTCAGGTTATCCTCAGGAGGGGAAGTGTATCGCTCGAGAGGCACAGGAAACTGCAACAAACCCACCCAGAGGCAACATCACAATTTTTGTCTAAGTAGCGAGGGGAAGTTAATGACTTCAGGCTGCCCTTCCCCAGCTGTTTGCGCACACACTCCCATATAACACGCTGTGTTCTGGCACAACTCCCATTTGGCACAGAGCTGTGACTGCACACACTGACTAATGTGACATGTCTTTGACAAAGCATCCTCAAGACCTCTTCAGCTTTATGGAGAAATGTTTTACTGGTTAAATCACTGCAGTTGCTTTTTGGCACAGGTGAGAAGAGTGGTTTCAAAGTAAGGAGACAAAGTATTTGCAACAGCACTGCATCCTGCTGATGTACTAGAGAGGCTTACACTGACCTATGCATTTAGCCAGCAAAGAAAAGCCAGAAAAATATGTGCCAGAGTTAAGGTTGCTGTTAAGCAAACTTTCCAACATTTTCTGACTGTTGAGCTTTGAAAAATAGGTTAGAAAAGCTTCTAGCAACAACTTGGTTTTGTTTGCTTTTCCCCTCTCTAGAAGTCCAATTTTTATTCTTCTCAATTTTGGATACGTCCTCTAGGGCTAAAATTACATATTTCACTTTGAAGCATCTTCTTTACATGATTAAAGACAATCATTGATTTTACTCAATTCAAAAAGCAGTCAGCCTGCTAGGGTATTTGTACTGCCCGCTAAGGTATTTTTAGCTTAAGGCAAAAAGGGAAAAAACCCAAACAAACAATACTCCTCAAGTGATCTTGCTCAACTTTTCCAACACATAGTTTGTTTTTGAGCAACACAGTAATGAAAACATTGTTCAAAGTATTTGGCTTTAAAAAAAATTTCTGAGCACATGAAAAACAATCCGCTTTTAAGCGTTCTCCATTGCAACACATGCCACAATTCTGATGGTACTGAGGGATCTGGTGTTGATGGATCAAGACAAGATAAAGCACGCAACATAGAATCAAGGCTTTCATCTGGAATACGGTGTTCAGCTCTTTTCCTACATATATCTGTGGAACCAGAATGGAGACAGGGAAGGGCTACTGGGAACATCAAGAGAACAGAATGCTTATCTTAAGAAGCAGGCCAGAATATCTTGACTTACTTGGCTTAAGAAACAAAGGCTCATCTGGCCATAATGATATGGAAAACTGGCCACAGGGCTACTACAACCAGAGCAAAAGCGCTGCAACCACACAACATAAAGCACTGATCTCGTGTAAACTGCTGGTTCACAGTGGTTTGGGGGGGAAAAAAAAAAAATTGAAAGGTTATCTTTGTATTAGTAAACTTTATGCTAGATCAGGTATTGTTTGACAACTGACATACAACTTAAAGCCAGCTAAATTACATCTCTTGTGCTCTGCTCATTCAAAAGAAAAGCAGTCCTGCACTTGACAGATCAAATTTTTCACTGAGGTACCCAGCAAAGCACAACTCCAGTATAACTAAATGTGAAACATAGTTGGGAGGAAAAATGACTGTTTGTTCATGCACTGGGCAAGGAAAAGGTTCTCACCAAGATGAGGGAAAGGTAATTGCTGGTAGAAGAACATGGGGTGCAGACTGGCCCTTCATAAAGGAGAAGGAGGTTCTCAATCATTAGACCAGCCGGGGTGTGGGACAGTTACCACTGAAGACTGAACAATTTCACAGCTTCTGCACTCCACATATACACACTATCTGCTCTCAAAACAAAATTCAATGGGTTTTTGAAAATGATTATGTGACACAGGCGTGCACCTACAGAGGCTGGACTCCATTCTTCAGACTTACAACCAATCAAGCTGTTTAAAAAAAAAAAAAAAAAAAAAAATAAAAAAAACCAAACACACAACAACAACAAAATCCATACATTACTGCATTACTGTCACAGCCCTGAATCAAAAGAACATTGCTCTCCATTCCTATTCTATTTTACATTCCATGTATTGGACTTTCTTCAGGGAGAATGAAAAGCTTCTAAGCAAAGAAAGAATGACTATTCTTCAGGACAAGGAGGGATGAGGAAGAAGCCGAAGTGCTGGGAGGATGCCCAAATCAAGTTGGAGAAACACAGGCAAGAGCACAGTAACCCAGAAATATCCAGTGACAGGCAACTACTATAAGCCAGGATTACCTGCTGGAGTGGCACTCCCAGTGCCCGCAGGATACTTGTGTGCTCCCCAAAAACAGAGAGACGCAAATGAACACTGAAACGCTTCTGTAGAGGTAGAAGAACAAAGACTCCAAAGAGTGGATCTCCAAAGGAGACACCTTCAAACTGCTCAAGGAGACTTATATAGAGATCATGGAAGGAAGCCAAACCAGGGAGAGGAGCATCCAAGTTCAGGGAGTCCAATGCCTTGGGTTGGCAATACACAGAGAGAAGGGCAGCTGTGTAGCGGTGGATCGGTGCTTCTAGAAAGAGGTCAGCGCCTGTGAGGAAGACACACATAAGCCGCGCAAGTTTGGCAGCAGTAGGGATGCTCTGCAGGGTTTTAGCACGCCAGGTTTCCAGCAACAAGACCCACTGCAGGTTCCAGGTCACAGTGTTGACGAGGTCAAGTGGGAGAGAGTTCAGTACAGCCCCATGTGTCTCTGCATTAGTCACTTTGTTGTAGAGGCTGATAAGTGGAAAGAATGGCCAGTCTGAAGGCAGGATGGGCCCTTTGACCTCAGGAAGCAGCATTGACTGGATAAGGTAATTTCGTCCTTGGTAGGATGCTTGGGAACGCATAAGGGTAGGCTGCAAGTGGACAAAATGAGAAAGGTAGCAGGAGCGGATGAAAGGCAGATTCTGGTACGATTCTTTCAGCAGTGCACCACGAGTAGCCTTTGAAAAAAATGCTGCTGCAGAGCCAGGCTGTGCCAGTTTGGCACTGGTACCCAGATGCAAAATATCAGAGAAGTCGGCTGCTTCTGGCCCTCCAGCTTTCCCTTCACTGCAAGATAAAGACAAACATCAGTTAAAAAAACCAAACAAAAACCAAACAAAAAACAGAAATACAGAATACCAAACAAACCAAACATCACAGAAATCTCTACAATCTTCCTGCATCATGGGGAGTAGTATATGCACAGCACTCACAACAGTTTCTACAGCATTCAGCTGTGATAACACTGATTGCCTGTAAAGCATCAGCTATTCTTAGCATTTACAGAGAATATACAGAACTACATTTGGAGTTAGCAACACACTAAGGCCTTGCCATGAAAAACCTCCACACAATGCCAGCAGTCTGGTGTGGAGGCTGCAATGCGTTGTCCAGAGCAGCAGCCTACTTACCCACACAGCTGTCAGGGTGCTGAGATGAAATACCACATATCATACAAGGCCTACATTAATTACAAAAACAATTCTCGAAACAGTAGCTTCGCAGCTGGCAGTGGCAACGTCAGGGGAACCATACACACCAGTAGTTAGAAATTGGGGGTGGGGGTGTCATATCCATATGCCATGATCTCAGACCAGAGATTGACCATGTCTCTGACTATTTGTCAAGTTCTCACAAAATGGCAGCTCTACAGGAGGTATTTGTAAACAAACAAACAAAACCAAAAAACAAAAACAAAAAACCACAACCAAAAAACCCCCAAAAAAGCCCCAAAACACAACCACAAAAACAGAAACCCCACAACACCACCACCACCCCACCCAAAAAAAACCCCACAACACCCAGACAAACCCACCCACAAGCTTTCCTTCTTTTGGGAAAACTATAGTTTCTCCTTGCAGCACCTTGGTCCAACCTCCTACAGGGATGTGCCATGGTAAACTCCAAGGGCATTGTGATGAACAAGATAAACTGCTACCATTTTCTTGGCCAGACATGGGAGGCTTCACATCTGAGATGCTCCTGATTTCTTCCAGTGCAAGGTGGAAGACATTACAGTTGTCAAATCAGCAAAAGTTTGTGTAAGAACTTGTACAAATAACAGTTTGAGGAAGATTTAATATGATTTTCAGGCTATGTCAAATGCCCATGTCTAGTGAGAATCAGGTCTATCAGGAATCACAGGACTCTTGCCACAGAGGAGATCAAAAGAAACTGGTCACATTTCTCAACATTGGTACATTGGAGAGAAATCTGCAGCCACACTGCTGGTCTGATTAGAAGGGTCTGTGACTGGAGAATATGCCAATGAGTAACTAAAATTTGAATACAGGCCCTATTAAAGGCCAAAAATTATGACAAGATTGCAGCACCAATGTGTGCTTTTTCAATTTTCCCAAGTTTTCCCATGTACCAGACTACAGAAAGGAAAAAATGCAAAGCTTACGGAAGAAACTCCGGATTAAAGGCAAGATCCAGTAGGACCTCGTAAGCCAGATGCTCACTCCCTGGCAACAGACGGCTTAGCAATGCCATGGCAACACAGTGATGGAGTGAGGCATGCTGGGCATAATCTGGACAAGTGCCTGCCTGTACAGGAAACAAAACAACAGATAAAAGCACTATATCATTTGTCAACAAGGCAATCAACAAGGACAAGAGGGTCAGCCGAGACATAGATCTCGCTGGAAAGTGAGAGACTGAGGCAGACTGCAAGAACTGCCAGCATTCATACCAAGTTCTTTATCCTTCCCCTGATTGTCTTCGCTAGTTGGACACCTTTTTTAACAGCACACTTGAAAACTTTGTTCTCATTCTAGCCCAAAGACAGGCAAAAATATAATTTTGCCAAGCAAAGTATTTTGGATTTAAATCCCCACACCAGTAACTGTAAAGATATTATTTGCTAACGGGGCATTAAAAGACAGCTGAAGAGTCACCAGACCTAAGTCAAATATGAGAAAGAACATGGATGCAAAGACTAGTTGCCAGTCTGATACACTGAGTTGGAGAGACCAGGGTGAAGTCGATTCCTCAGGTGAATGAAATGAAAGGACTAATAACAATACCATTCTCCGAGCCAACATTAACACAAAGTACTGCAGATGATATTCATGGCGCAGGATCCACACAGATGAGGGAGTTACAGAGGGAGGTCTGGTCTGCCAGCTTTGATCCAGATAATCCTTCAAGCCTCTGAAGCCCAGCACAGAGCTGTACTATAAAGGAATCAGAAGTGGAGACAAATACTACTAAGACAGTTTGTGCTTGGAGGAAGTAAAACATAGCCCTCTCCAAGACCTATCCCCTACCTTCTCCCATGAGAATTCCTGTTGGCTACTCCAAAAGGGATATTTAAAAATAGCCTGATAAATATCTGCTTTTCTACCTCTGGTCTCACCTGCATCCATCATGATCATCCCCACCACAGGTAACTAGTAGTCACTGCCTACATTTTCCATAGTGCTTTATCTTTATAAAGCAGAGGTCAGGCCAGTGGCTTAAGAACGTTTTCTCTCATCTGGCCAGATATCACTATCAGTAACCAGTCAGCTAATTCAACATAAGATGACAAAGGAACGTTCTGAGAAAGCTTATGCTAGGTACTCCATCTGTGTAGGACTCTGCCATTTCCTCTTCAGAGTTTGCACTCTTCCATGACACTCTTGTTCTAAAAATTCAGGGCAACCAGAAAGGGAAGAAACCTCTTCAGCCACTGCAGCACTCGTACTCTTGTTTAATTTTATCCCATTTTTCTTTGTTATATAAGCTTCAGCCATCCCTTTTCTCCTTTGACACCCAGTTATCTGTTTTGCTTAGCCAAACAACAGTTATTTAGCCCTTCTCAATGTTCTTTACAAATCCATACTTTATGCGTCATCATCATTCATCACCTGCTCTATAATTCCAGCTTCCCAGTGGCAACTGGATATTGGAATTCAAAGACAAAAGATATTTTTCAGATCCTCATCGCACCTGTTCTGAAAATGGGAGTATTTCTCTCTATAGTACTTTTATATTTTTAAAATAAAAATACACAACAATACCTTTTTAATAGTCCTACTAACATCACTCTTAAGCCTAGGAAGATACAAATACTAACCTCCCTCACAAGCATATCATCATTCACCTAGAACTTACAGTGAAAAAGTCTGTTTCTCACCTTGCTGGTCAGGCCTTTGTGAATGTGAGTGATGTTATTGATGAGAAATAGGAGGGCAGTAAGGAAGGGGAAAGGTGACTTGGAGCCAACCAGGCTCAAAGGAGGTTTGCCTCCAGTGCAGCTCAGAGATGCAATGCTGAAGATAGATTCTGGTGCTGGGGAACAGGACAGAGGGTTGCACAAAGCAGAACAGGGCCTGCGTGAACAAATAAAGAGAGAGGGGTCAGGTCAAAAGCACTCCTACTGCTGAAGAATTGTCTTGTAGGAATGTTACTATCTAAACTGTACCACACATTGCAGTAAAACTCAATCCTCGAAGGCTGTGCAAGAAAAAGATCTAGTATCACAGTTGGTCAAATAAGCACTACTGCCATACAAGCTAATGCTAGTGAGGGGTCACGAATTCTAATCTTCAGCTAAATTGTTCACAACATCCAGAAATAATGATGCAGTGATGCATCTCCGATGTCAAACATTTGAAAGCATTGGGCCTTTGATTAAAAAACAAAAACATTTCCCCATGTACGTACTTAAACCAGGCTAATAAACCTGCCCACCCACTCAAGACATTTCAATAATAAACTGGCAGGCAGAGCCAAAAAGCCAGCTTATATCCAAAACTGACATTGCAAAAATACTGCCCCTTACGTACTCATGAAATGTATAGTTTTAGAGTCTATTCAGAAAGAACCTAGCTTTAATGTACATGAACGTAACTGTGCATGCCACTCTTAGTGTGTGTGGTCACTCTCTGGGGGTGAAACTAGAATTTCTCAAACCAGCAGTGCTTACAGGGCCCACACTAGACATAACATGTCTGTGCAGGCAAAACCACCACAAGGAAGAGTGACCATAAGCATGTTGCTCAACAGTAATGGGGCAACAGAGCAAATCCTGTTAAAGATCCATATCATTAATTCTATGACAGAGAACTAGTTCTTTAAATGCATTGCTGCTCTTTCCACTGGTGTTACCATTTAGGAGATGTGTGAACACATCTGCGGCTCACAGAGTACCCTGAACTCCTGGCCCTAATCTGCCCAGAATGTTTAGACAAGACTGTCAAACTATTAAGGCAGAGGTTAGCTGACACTTCATTTTTACAAGCCAGTGTTAAGAACAACCTAGGAGAATTCTTGCTGATGGGCTTTTACAGCCTGACAAAACCTGTTGTTTTCAGACCTGAAGGACAGGCAGGAAAGGGTGTAATGAGTGCCCTTGTGTGTAGGAAGCTTTGGTGCTAAGAGCTTCAGATCTCAGTTCTGAGTCATGAAAGAACATGGACCAAACTGTTTGGTGACCACTGAAATACCACCTAAACCCAAAGATTTCAAGTGCTCTTTATATCAGGTGTTCTCAGAAGCAGCTGTCTCCCTGACTGCAAGTTAGGACCTTTAGGTTCCCCATCTCCAGAGGGTTGATTACAGGCTACAAAGGAGGCTCCCTCTACAGCAGAAAGACAGAATATCTGCCGTGTTTAACAGTTCCCAGAGCCAGAGGCAAAGCTTATGTTATCCAAATGTCTGAAAGAACAGTTTGGTATCTGGCCTTTCACTTTCTTGCAGGGGCTTTCAAAGACTTAGTGAAGCTCTGCAAGAGCTTAAAGAAAACAGCCTAGTTTAAGTTTTTTTATATAAGCAGAACGATGCAGAGCACATGAATGTACACACACACTCACCTCCCTGATGTAAGAAGGACTCAAATTGGTATTACTTGTTTTTTCTTTCAACCAGTGAAACCAAAGAAGATTCAAAGCCAAGAGTGACTAAAATCAATCTGAAATTGATATGAAAAACACAGCTACATGGAAGGGCAGAGATGCACACCCTGCAGCAGCACCAGTAGGAAAGAAGGAACTGGAGAACCTCTGTGGCCATCATGCTTTTTACTGTGAGGGGTGAGAGGACAAAGCAGGGTGCAGACAGAGCCCTACTGCACTCTAATTCACACATACGGGGCACATATGTACAGGGAAAAGAAATGGGAAGGGGAAAACTGCCACACAGTACAGTATAGAAATGAGGCTCCCTTAGCTTCTTGCAACAGCATCTCACCAGTGAAATAATTTTACCTGAGCAAGTCCCACATGTTGTGTATGGCTGGCTGGCTGAGAAGGGGCTGCAGCACCTCAGACGTCAAACGTTCCAGTTCCTCTAAGCAGTCAATTGGATTAACTGATGGCTGCAGAAGACATGGAGAAAGACAGGAAAAGATGGTGAATTAAGGCATTCCAGTGAGGGCAAAAAGATAGGTTGATTTAATTGCTTTCCCTGTATTTCTTATCTTTTTGTCAGACCACGTTATCTACATAGTGGTACTGCTCTAGGTGTTCTTGTGCTCAAGTATTAAAATTCATCACAGAGATTTCTTTATTGGCTGGAAGTATGGGATTCTTGGGATCAAGAGTCCCTAAATGAAAACTTGGCTTAAGTGACTAATCCCCCCACACACACCGCTGATCTTTCCATTTAACTTGAAGATGGCACAAAGGCGATCAGAACTACCTTAGGAAAACATAGTGGCACTGTGAGGGTCTCCAAAAAAGATTGGGGGGGGGAGGAAATCAACTGTATAAAGTGCAATTGACCTACCCATCAAAGCATGACTGTGGATGAACACTGCACAGAGGAGGATCTGTGGCTTTTAGAGAACCATCCGAATTCTTCCGACCCTAGTAAGCAATATTCCAGGTTGAAGGAACATGCTGGCAAATGTTAATGTCCTTTCCCTTCATCAGAATGCTACTTTAGGATACAGAAATACTCATTTCTAGAACATAAAAATCTAATTTTCCCCCAGGTGAAATCCCCCTCCAGAAATCAGTAAAATCTACATGAAGATGTTACCCTTAGTTGTCTAATAAAAATATTCCAAGAAGGTCCCAAGATGACTGAACTTTTTAAGTAGGAAAAAAAACCCCAAAACACTAATGTCATACATAGTTCAAGAACTTCAGAAATTATTTCATCAGCCACTCTTCTCAGATATCTATAAAGGTTGAAAAGGAGTATTAACTTCTTGGTTATCCTGCTTCTCTAACACTCGGGACCTAATGACAGCACGTGATGGGTGCCAGCAACCTTTGGGGCACTGAAGATGTCTTTGAAAGATACTGGAGGTTTCCACCCCAGCCACAACTAACAAACTCAGTTGCTTTGGGCAGGTTCAGAGGATTTGCAGAAGTGTGAATAACTACAGCCACTGAATTACCCTCACACCCTGAAGGCAGCTCTCCCAGGTCAGAACTCAGGCACGTCAGTTGGGCAGTAGAGAGGAAACTTGCATTTATCTTTAGAACATGAATCTTTAAGGTAGCTAAAGTATAAGATATTATTGTTCAACAGCATCACACTGATGTGTCACCTTCAGAAAACTCACTTTAAAAGACGGTCACATACTACAACTGTAACTGGGTTACACAATTTGACCTTGAATGTCAGTGGGGCAACAAATAAATTTATCTTTATTGTTTCCTATCCAAAGTTCATATGGCATGACCCTCAACACTCAATCTTCCAACCAGATTATTGCAGTGTAGCTGTCCACATGTAAGTTCTCAGACCACAGCAAATGCAAAAATGTGCAATGTGATTTAGGCCACAAGGAGAAAGGACTGCCAAACTAAATTAGGTCATATTTACTTCACGCTTTAGGTCTCTGCAGTAAATCAGAACAGTCACAGTACTACCACATGCCTTGATTGAGGCACTGAGCCCAAAGGAAGAGAGGACAAGAAAGGAAGACAGTGATATTTAGCAGCGCTAATGTGAGGGATCAGCAGACTTATCTGACCCTAAATGCCATGCAGCCTAGATATGAGCTGTGGTAAACAAATCTAGTCCTCAGCTAGATGCCTCAACATCTGTCTTTTTCAGCATTGCTTGTAAGTTCAGGTTTTCAGAGGTAATACACAACCTGATGCTGGTGAAATGAAAAGACACGCCTTACCTGTTGGCTGCAAGCACTGTAATAAACTCCCAGGTAGATCACATAAGTTGTGGTCAGAGGCTGGAGCATTTGCCAAGATTCTGTCTGGGATATCTCCTGGAGGAATTTTTTCAGACTGGTCTCAAGGAAGGGCTGTAAGCCTGACACTTGATTCCACGCTACTGGAGGAGGTGGAAGCTGTTCACTATCTTCTGAGCTATTACTGAAACACAATGGAATAATGACACACGAGAGCAAATATGTCTTAGAAACAATTGCCTCTAAATCATCATTTTGAATAGCAAGACTTCCAATTGCATGTAGTCTGGAAGGAGATACCCGACAGCAGCCATGAGGGGAAAAAAAAAAGTCTTTGCACGTTCCCACAGACCAAATTAATTCAGACAGAAAGGATGAATACAGAACCTACTAATGAAAGCTGAAGTTTCTTCACCTGCACTACTCTATCTTCGAGCTATGCTCTTGTTTTAACGGACACACTACCTCAGTATCCAGCTTTAGTTGAAGAGTTTCTTGCATTTCACCAGAAAAAGTACCTGTGCCTTCAGCAAATCCTACTGCTTTGATGTGTACCAAAGTCAACAGCCTCTTAATCCTGACCCATCTTGATCTCTGCAGAGAGGTTCTTTATTCCAAACCTCAGATAGGTTACTTTCTTTTCCCCAAAAGAAAGGTCAAAGGAACTTCCTAGCTCCTTTCAGCAAGGCATTTGGCTAACACTGCCCTTCTGCCCCATAGCTGAATGCAGCTTAGCAGGTATGCTGCTGTCAGACTAGATACCCCTTCTGACCTTGTGTCAGAGGGAATACACCCCACCATGCGGGGATTCACATGTGGGAACAGTAAACCATCCAAAATGAAGGAAAAGAGAAGGTGATAGTCACGTCTCCAAACCAAAGACAAGGAAGACAGGATGCCAACTACTCAGATACACAGAACTGGTGACAGAGAGGGCCTACCTGCTCAGCTTAGCCTGCAGTTCTGCTGTGTAGCCTGCTGTTTGCGTCACATTTATCAGCAGAGTAACTACTGCCGTAGCTCGCTGGACAGACAATTCAATCATAGGGCTCTTCCCACGGCAAGCACTGAGCAATTCAGGCAGGGACTGCAGTATCCTCACCAGCACAGGGTAGAGATCCCTATAGTATGAATCACAGAACATATGAGATTGGAAGGGGTCTCTGGAGATCATCTGTAGTTCAACTCCCTGCTCAAGCCAGGTCAGGTAGAGCAAGTCTGCCCAGGAATATGTCCAGTTGGATTTTGAATATCTTCACGGATGGAGAGTCCACAGTCTTCCTGTGCAACCTGCTCCAGTGTTTGATCGCCTTCACAGTAAAAATTTTATTCTTACACTTCAGTGAAATTTCCTGTATTTCCATTTGTGTCCACTGCTTCTTGTACTTCATACCACTGGAAGAACCTGGCTATATCTTCTTTACACCCTCCCATCACATATTTCTAAAGATTGCCAAAATACAATCGCGAGAACCATCACCACCACCAAAATAATAAAAATAAACAGACATGGAAAAAAGATGACAAAGGAAGAATACTGTCATTCCCAATTCATCTGAATGGGTCCTGCCTAATACTCTGCCTCCAAGCATTCTGATAATCTCTTGGAAAAACTACTTCTGTTTTATTCTTTTTTTCCCTAGTTCTCAAATTCTCAGCCAGAGTATCCACAGTTATAATCACGCTAATTTAAGGAATATTCTGCTGTTTCTCTTTCCTCAACATTATTTTCAGTGCTAAAAAATTACATACAATTTTTCCTCTTTATTAACCAATACACCCGATTGGGCTGGAGAATATAAAATTTTGTTGCGGAGGGAGAATCCCTCTTCTGAAACTTAATCCTGGCCTCCCTTTTACTCCTCTTCAGAACAACTCCGTAGCCAGCTCTGTGCTTTCAAGTCAGTGCAATTACAGGAAGAAGATTTAATGCTTGAGGTAGGTCAGACTTAGCCCAGTGCAGACCTTGATGATCAAGCACAAGAACTTGTACTGAACTGAAAGTCGAAGCAGCATGCACAGTTTGTCTGCATTGGCCTGCCTCACTTAGCACGCATGCTGGTGACTGCTGCCCATAGACTGCCAGCTCCAGCTTTGGACTGTACCTGTAGAGATCACAGGCCTGACCATAGCCAGCTGCCACAGCCCACAACCGGAAGGCTTCGGTGCTTAGCTTGATGGCTTCTTCCCTTGGCAGGAGCAGATCCAGCGGGTCTTCAGCTATAAATCGACTTAACCGACTTTTCATTTCAAATTTGTTAAGCTGTAAAACAAACAAACAAAAAAGAACAAAGAACAAAAGAGACAAAGGGATAAGAGACAACAGTTGCACACATCATTACCTCATTACTCTGACACACCAAAAGAGCTTCAGATTTCAATTCAGCTCATCCTAAACTCTTTATCTTGTGTGATCTTAAGGAGCATACGACAAAGGATCAATAAGTGGTCAATGGCTATTAAGAGAGAAGTATTCCTGGAAGGAATGCGTAGGTGTTACTTAATCCATTCCTGACACAAATCAACTGCACCTAAATAATTTCTGATGGAAGTTTGTCTAGCCCATGCACACTCTTGTTTTGGATGCTCTCTGCAGCATTTAACTGATTTTTTTTAAAATATGCAATTATCTTCTTTCAGTAGTCATAAATAGAACTCTATTAGTCAAGAATACATGTAAAGATCTATCTTATTAAAAACACTGTATACAAAAGTACTGAATTGATGCTGATATTCTTTTTGGAATGTCACACTAAATGACTTTCAGAGGTCCTACAACCTAAATCTTTCTATGATTCTGCATTTATTTTATAAAAAGGGTACCTCCTGCCTATTACTTTTATAAGATTATAGAATTTTGATGCCTTGGAAACGTTCTGAGGTTATTTAAGTATTGAATTAAGCATGACATGACTCATTTGCAGTTATCTAGAAATACTTTTTATCCTCCCCAACAACTGGGTATTTTTGCTTAACCATAAAAAAAAGAGCTTCTCTTTCCTTCTCCCACACATACAAAAGCTTGTGTGTGCTCTGTCTAAACAAATGAGATAACAATGTCTTTTTCACAACACAAGGACATATTATAGATAATTTAAAATTCAAATGCTCTAGAGACATCTTGCAGGGAAATCAATGCACGCCAGCAAGAAAGCAAAAGAGCTGATGAATCAAACTATGAATTCTGACACCCCTCCTACAGACCAGGGGGCAAAGTCAAATTTACTTCCAGAGGAGAAAGATGGAAGAATTTTGTTGTTAGCTAAAATAAATTCCTACACTGATGATTTCAATTTAGTTTTTTATTGTCTTCCATTCCCATGTTTAAGTCCCTGTAATAAGCCATATGAGAGTGCAACAGAACCAAAGCCTGAGTGGCGGGAATCTTGTAAGCATTTTTTGCATGCCTGAAACAGAGTAAAATCCAGAGATTTTCTGTTATGTTCCTAGCACCACTTAAGAGCCTTTAAATATCCCACTATCCATTATCAGCACATTATTCTATGTATTTTATAGCACAGACTGGTGTTCTTAGTGCTGATGTTAGCAATTTCCTGGATGGCAATTTATTAGATGCTATTAACAATACTGAACTAAAAACCCTAAGAGGTGCTCATTGCACTGTAATGGGTGCTGCTCTTAGTAGGTGTTATGCATTTATAGCACCAGTGTGATGACCTATATCAGTGAATGCAATTACCTCTGAAGTGGAAAACCTGTCTAGAAGTAGGTAAGAGGGGTTGGAAATACTGATGACTGACCTCAGAGGTATTAAGACAAATGAATGGCAGGAAAGTTCAACCAGGGTTGTAAAACAAGAATGGCAATTAAATTTCTGGTTTATACAATCCTAAACTGTCTGTCACTGGAACACGGGAGAGTACAGAGCATCACACACCAATGTGTGCTCTAAACACATGCTATTGGTCAGTATCACTGAGCTGTGCTATGTGACTTTGCATAACTGCACTACGTAAAACAAACAAACAAAAAAATCAGAGAAAAGCTTGAGACTGCTCTGCTACTCATACACAGCAGAAAGCATCATTATTATGACGCTGTCAACAAGTCCTTCAAAACACACATATGCACCTTCTTCACAATGATAACTTCAGCTTCAGCCCAGTTAATCCCCTTTCTTTACTTAGAAAGTAAGGCACAGAGAACAATGGCCTTTGCAATCAGAAAAGCTTTCCTGAGGATCACTCACCAGCCTGGCTGTTGCATTTCGGCCTCCAGACGCCAACACTCTGATGAACTTCATAGCAGTGGCGCAAGCAACTCCATGGAGGCTGGTGAGCAAACACCCTGGTTCAGCCACTTGGGGATCCCACTGAGTGGGGAGAAATTCCCTGACAATGGTCTCAATCAATCGAGGACAGTCAAGCAGCTGCAGAGAAATAGCAGGTAGCACAAATAACTAAAGGTATGCAATTATGCAGGCACAAAGAAGACATGCAAAACACAAAAGCTTGTCTAATCTCCTTGCCATAACTTTACCTGCTTCTTTCTTCCCTTTTTCAAACCTTTCTCTACTATTGCTGAGCTCCCGTACAATGGCACATTTACCTGGCTGCATGCTTCAGAGGAGTGCCTTGCTATGTGGGTGAGGATGTGCAGTATATCCAGGACTACTGTTGGAACAGGTCGTACCACCTCCAGGATGTACCTCAGCCGGTGCTGGATTCGTGTCTTCAAAAGTCCCTGAGAGGAGAGGAAGGAAAAAAAAAAAAAAAATCCATTATGCTCTTAACAATGGCTCTCTGAACTGCAGTTGCTGGAAGACAAAAGCAGATTCAATTACATCTTCTGCAGAGTGACGGTTTTAAAACTACCAGTAGGGAAACAAAGAGATAAGTTTCCGTGGATTTGCCAGTACACTAGCAAATGAGCATGAACTTCTGTTCCGAATCAAACCACTGCTGGGGTTTGGATACTTGTGTTTTACAGAGTATGGAACCGTAAGTAACATGGAATAGGAAAAGAACCTTCCCTGTAAAGGACTACTAAAACGTAATGTGGCTGAAAAGGGTTCTCCTGCTGCTTGAATCATTTTGGCTAGACACCACCTCCACCTAATGCAGCACCTGTTACGTTACAGAAAGCTAACAGAAGCAGAGAACAGACACCAATTCCTATTTTGCAGCAGGAAAAGAGAGATGCACAGAGATGATGTGATTTTTATTTTATGGTTCACAGAGCAGAAGACCATGATCAGTGGTAGTGCTAGGAAACAAATGTGCAGTTTAAGTAACAGTGTTATGCTTTCCTAGTTTCCTCTAGGAAAAGGCAACTCTGCAACACCTGAGTTTGTAAGCACCAATACTTTTTAAAAGTTGTAGCCAAGCAGGGTTGCAGTTCTAGGCCTGCCTTGAGTTCAGCCACTAGTTTAAATACTCCTTTTCCAACTGTGTGGCGTAATTGGATTGTAACAGCCAACAAGCAGGTGTGAAATAGAATTTCACAACAACTGGAACAGTGGAGAACTTTATCCCAAATATCTTCTGAGTTCGGGCCACTTGGAACAAGTTAAAATCCATTATGCTGAACAGTTTCCAGAGTCACAAACTGATCTCATCTCTTCTGTCTACAACTCTTTTGTTAAGCTTTTTAAACCATGTCACCTAGTAGAACACATCTGCAATCATGAAGCCTCTAAACAAGACGATGCCAAAGCGCAGCAATTTGTTTGCCCAGTAAAGCTTTTAACCAAGTGCTATCTGAACACAGACTCAAGCACATGGACTAAAGGATGCGATCACAGGTTTTAATGATTGCAGCGGGCAAGAGAGTTGCATCAGCTCCACCAAGGTTGGGTTTGAGATAACCAAGATTGCTATTTTTAGATCTCCTATCAGGAACGTGGGATTAAGCTTAAATATGTGAGGAATTCCTTCCAAATGCTTTAACTCTTTATCTGAGAAATGCAAATATGAAGAATGAAATCAGGGAAATGCTAAGTAGCCACCTTATGTCAAATTCAAAACGAGTGTCATTGTACAAATCTAACTAGTTCTGAACTACCTAGCTGTAATGCTCATGTTTAACTTCACAAGAGTGCATGCAGACACTTTTAATAGTGGCTGGAACCTTTTCACTTTTAGCTCAAGTAAGCAGGCTTGAAAATCATGTCTGTATGTAGTCTTTCAGCAAGTCTTACAAGGTCACTGGTGTTCTTGTTGCCAATTTCCTAGAGGAAGTTAGAGATACTTAATGATACCGAAATCACACACGTTGAGTCTCAACATTTTTAGAGATCAATAAATTACCCTCCTGGTAATATATGACAGAAACATACCATCCAACAGCAAGAGGAGTTCTAATCCTTGTTCAGAATGTTCTTAATAGCATTCACAGGAGGATAGACATTTCAACAGCACACATAGGCTCTGCATGGTGGCTATTTTCATAAAAAGATTTCAGGTCGAGCTCTATGCTTACCTTTACAACATCATATCGGGCTACATCTGGATCTGGCTTGTTTTCATCCTTTAATTTTTTATCTTGAGACTTCTCTGTTCCATTTAATTCTTCCTCTTCCTCCTCTTCTTCCTCCTCACTGTTGGGGACAAAGGGGAATGCAGCCATCCCTTGGTACCATGAGAAAGTCCAATCAAGATATTTCTATAAGGAGAGTAAAAGCACATAAAATAAAATTCTCACAAAGAAATCATGGAAGAGAAAAAAATTCAAGGATGCTTTTGATTATGGAATGCTTTATTGATTCAATCCTAACCCCAGGAAAATAGGAACACAATAAAGGGTA
Source organism: Egretta garzetta (assembly GCF_000687185.1). Classification (NCBI taxonomy): domain Eukaryota; kingdom Metazoa; phylum Chordata; class Aves; order Pelecaniformes; family Ardeidae; genus Egretta; species Egretta garzetta. The sequence goes on from NW_009259967.1 coordinate 712,354, forward strand.
TTCTAAACATGTACAAGTAGAATGCAATGCTTTTTCAGGGAAGTGATTTTAACCTATGACCCACACACTTTGAAACCATGAAAAGCAATTACTGTGAGGCAAATTAAATTCACTAGACAGGTAACAGAAATGCAGCTTAACTGGAAAGCGTTTAAGACAAAACCAAATAAATAAACCACCAAGGCTCTAAAAGTTAAACTGGAATTTGGCATTTATTGGCTCTATTCCCATTTCCGGATCTGTGTGGAACTTTGTTCACAAATAACACAGAACGGTCATATAAAAATTGTTATGTTAACATAAAGACTGCCTGGTGTGTTTTTTCATGTTTGTTTGAACACCTCTCAGTTTCAGCAAATAAAAAACCTCTTTTTCGTTCATAGCTAATGACAGTGTCAGATACTCAGGTTCTAGGGCAATACCGCAATAAATGAGCTTTCAACTCTTCAGAGAAGGGACTGCTCCCATAGCAGACCTACTTCCTCCCAAATGTTTTATAATATTAAAGACAGTCAAACCAACTGCTTGCACTACTTAATAACAGCTTTTAATTTCCACTTCCTGAACTGGCAATCAGAAATAACTACCACATTAGTCAGAAGAGAAATGGTAGACTTCAGCTAAACCCTGAGCTGTTTTGAAAAATTTCAAATGGGAGAGCAAGTTATTATAAGACATTAAAAAAAAAAGGCAATATTAAACAAAGTTGATGGGTGAATGACATGGTCAGAAGAGGCCTGACTTTAGGGGATGAAGCTGTAAGTCCACCTGGAATACAGAGTTTGGGACTACAGCCTTCCTTCCACCAAGAGAAGGAAAAGCACAAGACAAAGTATCTGGGTCTTTGAAGGAAACAAAGAGAAAGGTGGTTCCTTCCCATAGCCATTGATGAACGAACAAAACCTTCAGGCAGCATAATTTTTATGCGTGTTTATAATGGGCATACATCCTGTTTGTCTTCCAAATCATGTCCCTTCCTCAGAGACCTTTTGAAACTCAGCAGCATAAGATTCTGCAAATGAGAAAAATATAGACACAGCACTCACAGTGCTGCTTTTGGCATCAAGAGAGCAATCCCCCCTTATACAAGACATCACGCCACAAGCTTTGATCTGAGAATCAGAGCGCTGCAGACAGTCATAAACCAGAGTAATAGCAGAAGAAAGAAAAGCACATTAAGAAGATGATTCATAGCATTAATTACCTACCATGGGTGGGCAGGAGTCATTTAGCAGAACACTATTAGGCTCATAGCTTAGAGAAGGAGCAGGATGTGGAGAAAACTACCCAGTCCTTCATTTATCTTGCCTTCCCACTAGGGAGAGCTCTAAAGGCCTAGGAGAAGTTGCAGGGGACTTCTTGAGATCTACCCACTCTTCTCTATCACCAGTCCCTTTGCAGTCTGACACAGGAGCAGCTCTCATGGAAGGAACTTGAAACACAGCCCACACCATGCTTTGCCCATAATGGGCTGCTTCTGTCCAACCAGGAAGACATCTTAATCTTGCTGCTCAGGTCTCTCTAGTATCTCTGAACACCCAAAAGAAGTTTCAACCTTCTAACTGGAGAAAACGCATCAAGGAGAAAACAGATACACAAGAAGGCGAAATTAGGTATTTACCAGTGTAAGAAAAGCATTTGAGAACAACAGAAAACGGACAATAAGAGAAAAAGAAAACAGCATCATTATAAGGCATAAGGCAAAGCAGGGAGAATATTTGATCTGTTAAGAAGCAGGAAAACTACAAAGCAAGAAGCCAACAATATAAGAGGCCATATTAAAAAAACCCCTAAATTGTACACATACATTAGCAGTGGCCTGATCCAGATTGTAAAGATGTCAAAAGGAAGAGAACCTCAGCAGCCTGAGCTGAATTTAATCATGGGGCAGAACTAACTTAAACAGGAGAAAAGATGTCTGAATCTCTCAAATTGGGATAACGAACTCCCTTGTCTGTCCCAAAACACAGCAATGGCATTCTGTTGACCATTAAGCTAACCCATCCAGCAAGCCTTTGTTCAAGTTAATTACCACATCTTCTCATTTTGATTCCTGTAAACAGCTCAGCATGAAATCAGACCCAGGCACTTAATGATTATCTCACCTCATCATCCAGTGACACCAGCAGAGCCCGGAGAGCACCAACAGATGCTGACATGACATTATCCACTGCATCATCCAGTGAGAAGCGCAGCAAGAAGAGAAACCCAGCATCAAGCAGCAGACGCAGGATGCTGCCCTTCAAGGAAGAAGCAAACTCTCCAGCCCTGGCCTGAAATGTATGCCACATAGAGCCAGTGTTAAAGCTGTATCATTCTAACTGGGTATATCTCAATATTCTGCATGTCTGCCTCTTCCCGTTTCTACTGTAAAGCAGCTAAACTGTGTGCAAGGTTGTTTGGTTTTTTTTTTTCCTTTATTTTCTCCTCCTTTCATTCTACAGAGGCATGCAACTCCAGTTCCTTAATGCAGGAGACCTTTCTTTCTAAAGTCTGGGCCCATCCTCCAATTTCACCCTATTTCTGCCCTATCAGTCTTCTCAAAACCATACTGTTTCTTCTTCTCTGCCTCCACTGCTGTTGGAGGGAAGGTTAGCACTTCCCCTAAGAGTTAGGTAGAAATGTGCACAGCAGTAAATATTCATTTTGCTTTATGCTATTGGCACATCATTCTACAAGTAGGCTGGCTCATTCTCACCTCCTACAGAAAAAGCACGTCATGAAGCTGGCTCAGACAACAGGACTGAAAGGGTCATTGCCAAGGATAGGCGTGTCACAAAAGTAACACCAAAAAAACAACTTGTGTTCAAAGCAATGACAGAACTGAAGTTGCAGCACTGCTGCTGAACAACACTTGGAAGCATCTCCCTCCAGAGAAACCCGAAACTCAATCTGTTATGTCCCAACACTTAACTTTTCAAACAGTAAGGAGATCCTCGTTTTTTTTTTTCCTTTATTTTCTCCTCCTTTCATTCTACAGAGGCATGCAACTCCAGTTCCTTAATGCAGGAGACCTTTCTTTCTAAAGTCTGGGCCCATCCTCCAATTTCACCCTATTTCTGCCCTATCAGTCTTCTCAAAACCATACTGTTTCTTCTTCTCTGCCTCCACTGCTGTTGGAGGGAAGGTTAGCACTTCCCCTAAGAGTTAGGTAGAAATGTGCACAGCAGTAAATATTCATTTTGCTTTATGCTATTGGCACATCATTCTACAAGTAGGCTGGCTCATTCTCACCTCCTACAGAAAAAGCACGTCATGAAGCTGGCTCAGACAACAGGACTGAAAGGGTCATTGCCAAGGATAGGCGTGTCACAAAAGTAACACCAAAAAAACAACTTGTGTTCAAAGCAATGACAGAACTGAAGTTGCAGCACTGCTGCTGAACAACACTTGGAAGCATCTCCCTCCAGAGAAACCCGAAACTCAATCTGTTATGTCCCAACACTTAACTTTTCAAACAGTAAGGAGATCCTCAGTGAAAAAGAATGCCCTGCTGATGATTTTGCTCACCTTCATCAAATAGTAGAAAGCAAACAGCGAGTACTAGAGAATCTGGGCCCTGATCCACCAGAACTTGAAGCATGGGGAGGAATTCCATGGAAAGTGACTTACCTTTTGAACAACACGACCCAAGACCTGTAGAGCCAGTGTCCTCTGTTGAATAACTTGGCTGCGAGACAAATGAAAGAGTTCTTGGAGAGAATAACCAGCCCTCTAAATGGGGAGGAGGAAAAAAAAACACCAAACCTCAGCTATAGGTAAAAACAGGCCCCTTAAAATAAGATTAACTGTAAAAAACTGCAATGTGATGTTGTTTGCTGCTTTGCAGCAATTGCAAAAGATTCTAATCATTGATGTGACAGGAGAAAACTGACTAATTAAGGATGTATGTGCACCTCTTTCCAACACCACAGATCCTTAATGACATTAAAGAGAAAAAGCATTAATGGAGGTTTCTGAAAGCAAAGCAATTAATGCATGCAGACCCAACTTCTCTTCAGGAGCTTGTCCGCACTTTCCTAAGGTTTCTGTCACCAAAAAGCCTTGACACAAGAAGGAATCTGCCAAATCAAACACAGAAAACAGAAAGGGGTATGCCCCTTCTACTACATTACACCTACCTCTGCCTCTTCTCCATGGTGATGCAGGCCTAGATGTGTCGGTAGATCAGCATCTGCAGGAATTAATTCTCCTTTTAAACTGAATCGAGCTTGCATTCCCTGCCATAAAAGAGTGAAGGGAGAAAAAGATTATTTCTATCGCCTTCCACTCCACTCACCACTTAAATTACCACTTCATACATCAGGTGCTGGAAGGTGACGGTTCAAAAAAATCCCCAGGTCAGGCCTCAAATTCTTAAAAAAATTTACTCCCCTCTTCTCTTTTCTTCTTAGCTTTCAGACCTGTTTCATCCCAGATTACCATTGCTAGACTCTCACTTGCAAGCTCTCTTGAGCACTGCAGACTGAATTGACCATGCACCTTCCACCCTGTGGAAGAAACTGGGGAATCTCTCAGCCTAATGAAATCTTACACCACAGGACTCGTTTTTGAAGCCTTCAAACATGTTACAGCTGACAAGCATGATCCAGACACAAACATGGAAAAAATATTAGTTTCTGCTTTCAAACCTTTTTGGTTTTCTTCTGCCGGGGTGAGGGCAAATCTTTCATCCATTCCAGCTTCTCAAACTCCACATTGTCCATGTGAATCCATTCCTTCTTGGGCTTCACAGGCAGATCATCATCTTTGGAGGGGAGAAGGAAAAATGGCAGTCTTACCTTCCAAGGCAGGGATGAAGAAAATACTATTACCTCTTTGCCAACCTACTTGGCTTAAAGACTGCTTCAAATATAGGATTCGTGTAAAATAAGAAGAAAGCAATTTTCAAACTGACTGCTGGCTGATGCACAAACATCAAAGGTTTAAAGTTGTTTTCATCTTTCATGAGAGCTAGAAGAGGAAGTAAACAGCACTCTAATGAAATTCACAGACAAGGCTAATTTGGGAGAAGTTGAACAGAAGTCAGGACACAAATAAGGCAAAATGATCAGGGCCAGGGCAGAAAAATAGTATCAGCCCTACTTTTGAGAAAGCAGACTAATACCATCCAAGAAGGGGGGCTTTAGGGGAGGTGTGAAATGATTCAAAAGTATTAATGCAGAGAGGTTTAAACAAATTATTGGAAGCCAGTATGATTTCAGCCTAGACACACTGGAGAAAGCACAAACACTACTATTTGTGGTTTCGTCACATTTGCGATGCTGCTCTTCAACTGTGTCCCCCTCTAAAGGCTTCAGGAGATCAGCTTGGGAAGAGAAGATGAAAACAGCTGAAAATTTACACAGCTTGCCTGAGAAACAGCTGACTGAGGAAACTGGACAGTTGAATAAGAATTTCAAAGGTGCAAGTACTAAAGGAAGAAATTACTGATTTAACTTTACAAAGAGATTTGGCTAGAAGAATTTGAGAAACAAGACATTTATGCCTGACATCAGAAGAGTTGCCCTAGGAAAGAGACAGATCAGCATGTGGAAGAGTCTCACAAGTGAAGGGACAGAAAAGATGTAACTGGAAATGATCTCAACACTAGGAAAGGTAATGCTTTGCTACTAGGATACTATCCCATACTGGCATGAGAACAGATGAGCTAAGAAGTCTTTGCTATCTCAAGAGAAATCAACACATAAGGACAGAAACAGAGAGTCTGAGGGCATGAAAAACAGCACCATCACACCTACTGGAGCAGCCCAGAACTCATTTGCATTGCAGCTATTAATCCTAGTGCTCTGATCTTCTCTTGCAAGGAACAATGAGTCCCACTGAGATGCTCTTCTTTCATCAGATCTTTTCCTGCTATATTTTCCTCTAATTAGCAGATAAACTTTCAGGAAGGATACTCAACCTTTCTAGGATGAAGCTTCACCCTTATGATCAATGTGGTACCGAACCAGGCAAGGAACCAAGCACAGAGTTATCTTCCCCAGCCAGAAAGCTGTTCCGTGGAATTCCAGCCAAAGGCTCAGCACACATTTTAATGGAAGAGAAGGAAAAAGCATTTAAAATTTAAGAAACTGGAATGTTTGTGGGTGGTAGGTGCAAAACTAGAGGAAATAAAATCAGCAGAAAATTGAAATCTATTGACATTTGTAATTCAACAGATTTTTTTCTCTCCATTAATCGCTAAATTGATAGGGTTGAGTTAATCATTCTATGAATAGGACTACACATATTACCACCAGCCCTTAGTATTAGATCTTGTCAACAAGAAAAGACAGTTATATATTCCAAGGCATCAGCAGATTGTTCAGTTACTGAGAAATCCATTTACAGAAACACAAGCTGACAGTGAGATTGCAACATTTGCAGTAAACTTTTTCATACTTGGCTAATATAATAGGCTACCACCCAACCTCTTCCCTTTCTGCTTTGTTTCCCCTTTTGTCTTGGTGCCAGAATTTACTGTTCCATTTGATAAGATTACAAGTTGCTGGATAAAGGCTTCACCATCTTGTTTATTAGAAACAGTAGCCTTTTATCTCATTAGAGAAGCACATTTGACTTTTGAGCAATCCCTTTGCTTTGTGTCATCATCCTCTCCCTGGTGAAATTCACAATGACCATTTCTGCTGGGTTATTCATGACGAGTTTACTTCTGAGCACGAACAGATGTAAAATCCCAGCGCTAAGTGCTAATGTCAAATTAATATTTCACATCTCCTGTTAGCCAAGATGGGCTGCAGGCATAAACTCAGGTGCTGGAAAGGCTTCCCTTGGTTTTATAACTGTGTTCCAGCTCATCCTTTCTTTGTTATTTCAAGTATCCTGGGAAAACTCTTCCGCTTTCCTGTGCAGTCTTCCATGGGAAGCAAAAGATGTTGTCAGCACATGACGCTCTGAACACTGAGCTGTTCCCAAGAGCACTACACTACAATCCCAGGCAAGTAAAAGAATGTCACTTAACCTGGTGCTACTCATGCACTCAATTGTTCTGGAACTAAAAAGAACTAAAAATAGTCCTTTTGATTCGTGGAAGGAGGATTCATGGAAAAGTAAAACCTGGGAAAAAACAACAAAAGGACTGTTCATTGAAGTGTATTCCTCAGTAAGAGGCCAATCAGCTTTCCTTCTCCTGCACACGTACGCACACGTACACTCACAAACTCATCCCTCTCATCAAGAAAATGGTAAACTGTTGTTATCTCTTGCAAACACAAAGCTGAAATCCAGGAGTGATTCAGAGACCTCTTTAATCAGTCTGCACATTGCGCTGGGACACAAAGAATGCATCAGAAGACAGGATCACGAGATGGAGAAAGCCAAAAATTGACATGAAACTGGGGGAGAAACACGCTAACGAGGAGAGAGACATGCAACAAACAAAAGTGCGGGGAAGATGAGAATGGGAGCCTAAAATCACAACAGAGAAAAAGAAATGGCTAAGAACAGCACTGAGGAAAGCAACAATAAGAACAGATGCTTAAGGGGAAAACACTTCTTTTCTCTGCCATGAGAATACATGGGTTGCTCTACCTGCTGGGGATAAAGCAGCTCTCTTCTCATACAGGCATATATCAAGTATTAAACAGTTCTGTCATAAGAGGCAACAGCTCTGTACAGTTCTTCCAAAAAGCAGAACACTCTACAGCTTAATACTTCCCTCCATCCACAGCACAAAGTAAGAACTGTATCTTGTGGAAATCACTGCATGGGCTCTAAGGTACAAGCCACAGAGCGGGGCCATCAGGAGCAGTGTCAAAAGACATACATGTACTGTATGAGCAATTTCGCTGAAGCAAGACTGACTATCACCTCCATGCTATCCTGTGAGCAAATCACAAACTCTTACCTACTCAACACCCTCTTGTCCCCAACCAGTCCCAGTTAAAAGAAATTATTCAAGCAGCAGCTGAATCTCCATACCACACTCTTCTGTTTCTTTGTTCACATGACTGAACAGAAGAGCAATGATGCCTAGTTTAAAACACATTTTCCCTTCAGAGACCTCAGAACAAATTTCAAAAACAAAGCAAGTCCTCCCACTGAACGGCTCACCTCCACTACATAGTGTATCACCCTTCTATCTATGAAGCCCAACTAGAAATGAGAGATGTTCTTTCTTGAACCCAAAATGTATGTATTTTTTAAATATCATAATAAAATTCTGAGTTGGATAACTAACAAAATGCCACATCAATCCAATCTGGATTGATGCAAACACCAGACAAACCTTACATTTATGTTCAGAACATTAACAACATGCATTTTGTTTCTTACCTGTGATTTCTACCTTCATATTTTCTTCCTTTCTTTCAGATTCTTCCAGACATGACTCCTGCATGGGAAGAGACGATCCTACACCACGCTGAGCCACAGGCAGAGATTCCACAGACTCCTCCAGTCTGGTCTGTTCCGTTTTTAATTCCTTTTTCTGGCTTTCACTGCCACCATGTCGTGACTTTAAGAAAGCAATTAAACTGGAATCTGCAAGAATTGTCAAATAGACAGACACGAGAAGTGACAGAAAAATCTCAAAATACTTGATATGCCTATAGCTCCTGCTATTTAAGTCTTAGTCTTTTCATTCCCATTCCACGTGCCCTGTTCTTTTCAAACTGAGGCTCTTAGCTGCTTTATGACCTCTTGAGCACTGGGTACAACTGACTGGTGAGGTGACACCAGAGAAAGAGCTGATGAATGTCTTCCAAGATAAAGCAACCACAAAAATTCTAGTTATTCTCCCAGCTTACAAGTAAAGAGATAATAGTTTCTTCCCCCCTCCCTGCCACTGAAAAGACACATTGAAACAAGACTATTCATTGTGGAGAGAATTCTGGTCTGTGATTTATGGGAGGAACTCAGGCCTGACAGTTTGCCTACCCTGCCTGTGGATGGCTCAGTGGCATCAATCTGAACACTACGAGAATACATGGAACAGACACCACAACAAGAATTACCTGCTCTTTGTTGAATTGCACTAGAGCTGCAGTGCTTGGTCTAGATAGTATGTTAGGGGATCATGCTTGTTCTGAACTGACTCCCCATCCTGAGAGTCAATTAAGGTCTGACAACATCCAGAAAACAGACGTGGCCATTCTCTTCACACTTTGGAGGAGGAGAAGTAACATTTGGGAGGTAGGGGTGTTTTGAAGGACAGATAATATTCCTATGGCTCCAAAATAGGAAAGTGTCAGAAGATCATAATTTCACTTTCAAATCTGCTACAGATATCCCACATAATTTTTGATGGAGTACACTTTCACTCCAAATACTCTTCATCTAGAAGATGGCGCTGGGATGCTTATGCCAGATGTGAACAGTAAGAGCCTGTGCATTGTGCCTCTAAAAGGTACAGAGATACTCCAATAGGCAGTGTCAGAGATGTAAAAAGAAACAGAATGTAGCACCTATATTGGTATTTATTCTTTGGAAGACAAAGGTCAAGCAATTCAGAAATGCTCTATACCTGAGAGAAGTCATCCCAAAACCGAAATGACTCCCATGTCTCTGGAACAGTTCAAAGAGGATCCAGGGATCTATCCCATGCTTGTGATTGCTGCACGCTCTCTTCATGGTGCAGTTTAAACCACCCTTGGTGAAGGAGAGGCATTCAGCCCAGTCTTATTAAAGCACACATATTTATTGCTGAACGCAAGCAGAGCTCTCACTTTCTCACACTTCACTGTACACAGCAAGAAGACTGTATTCATTATTCCACCAACGGTGACAAACAAGTCACTGCTTATGTCAATCTGTGCACAGTATGTCAGAAAGTAAGCCTACTTCTGCCCAAAGTCTCCATGGGCAAAACCAGAACGGTATCAACAGTAAGAGCCTGAGACACTGCCCAGCATGGAATTGCCCACCCATCCTCATACTCCACACCATGGAATCTCATCTGCTTCATGAGTTCAGAGACTGGACAGTATTAAACACCCACAAATTATTCACACTCCTGAATATAGAGAAAAAGCCTCTTTAATCCACGTCTCTGTTCCTGTCCAGTTCCCAAGTTCGTCTGTAAGCCAGCAATTTAGTTTAGGAGTTGCTTCATCATGCATAATTCCCTAACCACAGATATTTTGGGAATGCCAAAATTACTCCTAGTTTTCTTAAGGCCTCAAACACTGAAAGATCTACAATTTTAACCCGTAGGGCATATAAACAAATATATTGTTTTAGAAAATAATTTGTTGTGCAAAAATACTTAAAATACATCCTATTGTTTTTAAACTCCATAAGTATTCACTTCACTAATATCCCAAGGGACAGAGTGGTGAGGACAAGGAGCAAAGATCACAAATCAGTCACAAAAAGGAAGTGCATAAACAACATATTTTTCATACACATGCCATTGTTATAAGCAGCGAAGTTAAAAAAAAAAAGAAAAAAATTTTTACCTCAGGTGTTTGGAGAGCTCAGCTCTCTGAATGACGGTTGTACCTAAACATTCTGTCTGCAATTATTTTGCACAGTTCCTTAGCCACCTTTCCAGTTATACCCATGCTGCTTGCAATGAAGTTAAGATCATTAATATGATCTTTAAGCTAAACCCACCAGAGACTTATGCATCTAAAACGCCACTCACACCTAACTTGATGCTACAGAATCTGAAAGCATGAAAGTTTCAAAAACCCTTGCCTGCCACCTACATCTGTATGTCTGCTCCTCCTGAGCATACAAAATCATTGAAACCAACACCAACGAGTTTTACAGTGCCCTAGATCACACACAGTCTTATCAAGCATACCACACCGTGTTCTCCCCCATCCTGTCATCAGCTGTCAGTGACAGGCATTCCCAGAGCACCACTGTGGACAGGGCTCCAAACCAGAGACCAGACCCCTGCCAGAACACCTGTACCCAACAGCCAGATAATTAAAAACACTTTTTCAAGAAGTTCAAGAGTAGTAGTAAGTTCTTCTGCTCTACCAAGTACAGATTTTAACTGAAATCTCCCACACGCCCACACATTTTCCCCATCTGGGTACTGCCAGTTCTGGCCCAAGTCAGATATTTTGGAGGAGAAGACCAAGGGCCCTCTCTCACCTCAGCGTTGCTATGGTCATTCTAAGAATATCTTTGCTTTCTTAGCTGCTTCAGAGAATTACATTTTAGGACCTCGATAAATGTGTATGTACCCAGGTATTTGGTGTGTAAAGTAACATAATGTATGGACCATCTTATCCCACAGCAAAGGGGAGATGAGACAGACTTTAGTTAATCCCCCTCTCACTGAGGAATAAGCACTCTAATTCCTTCACACTTAATTCCTGGTCATAAACTACTTACTAACATGACATGGAAGCTAGATTATCCACATATGCAATAAGCAGGAATCCCAAGGTCCCATCTTTGTCTGTGAATTTGGCAAGACTTCAGGACACCTACACATTCAGCAAACTTCCGTGTCTCTAGAATTCACCCTAGGTAGCACATACCCAGCTGAGCCAGAAGCCTTTCCTGCTCCTGCAGGATCTCTTCCTCAGACATGGACCGCAGCTTCTCCAAGTTCTCTTTGTGAATAGCTTGGGCTTCCTGCTCACTTTTTTGGCTTCCAAGACCCTCTCCTGTTATGAGACAAGGCCGCTGAGAGGTCAAAAAGTCACCAGCTTTATCTGTAAGATTCAGAAGAGAAAGCAGTTAGTGATTTAAGTGTCTACAGCATTATGAATGCATCTCAATTTTGTCAATACCAGGCTTGCATAATTTCTTTTTTTTTTCTCTTTTAACCTTGGTAGCCAAGTTAAAATAGGAGTAAAGACATTTAGTTTAACTTCAAACCAAACTAAACTATTTGGGCTTTCATCCCATACCACAAGAAAATGTCATTTCTACCTTGTTTCTTTAGGAGTTTGGGGAGGGATGGGTGAAAGGAATTTTGTTACTTTAGCACAAAGCAATAGCAAGAAAAGGTAAACTGGAACATAATACACAACTGATAAGTCAAAGCATTCTTCCAAGTTAAATACTAGATTCCTTCTCTACCCAAGAACACCTGATCCCACATTTGTATGTCAGCTGAACCATGACCTAGTAAATATCTGTTGAGTGCGACAGAGAATTAAAATTATTAGGTAAATCAGTTTCCAGAGTGATACAGGATCCATTCTCAACACAGGCATGTTTGCTTCTAACAGTGTCCTGTATTCACCTTTAAGGGTTAAACACATTAGAAGCTCCAGCAGGGGGGCATTTTTCCTACCCTGAACAAAATCAAGCCTCCTTTATCACCTGATCTAAATCCTTTTTAAACACTCATTTCATTTAACTCTAGCAGCAGGGTAATATGCTCCTTTGGTCAGTGAGACCCTCCAGCTATCCTGTAGCCCACTATACAAGGACCTGACTTAATGGCTTTATTCCTTATGTTTTGTTCATGTGTTCCATATAGCGACTTGGAACATCCCTGTGACCCTAAACCAGCCAACCTGAAAGCATCAAAGCCCTGTTCAAACAGCAGTAACGACACTCATCATAACATCAGTAAGGTTTGATGTCATTTCCACAGCAGTTGTCCTGCATATTGAGCAGAAACAGACAAGAAGACAGAGTGACCTGGTAAAACATTCAGTAAGCTTTCCATCATCAGCAACTCAGCTGAGGGTTACCAGGCACAAACACGTTGTTATTACAAGAAATAGAGGTCCCTCTCTTCTAGGGATCCTGCCACAACAATCTTGCTGAGGAGGCCAAGCCATTTTCTGATCCCTCCGTTGTGCTACTATGTTTTAGAAGCATTCTACTTCAAAAGCATCCCAGCTACAGGGTTTCTGTATTTCTCTTTGAGATTTCTCAGACAGAAGTACACATGCAGAATTCTAACAGGATATACAGTAAGCACAGTATATTGACCTGGATGGTGGATTTGTGCATGCACACCACAACACACCTGGGGTTCTCTTACCAATTCTCTGACAGGGGTCACAGCAGACACAAACCTTAGCCAAATGGCAATAACCCTCAAATGACATCTGGCCTCTATTTCAATGTGAAAAAGTAGGTGCCAGGGAAAAACCCAGATGCCTGGTGGTCCTAAGTAAATAAGACTGCCCAAGAAAAAAAGAAACAAAAAAGCCTGGAGATGCTGGTACGAATCGAATTGGTTTCATCTTTCCTTGTCACATTGCTGTCAGACAAGTAACTGCTGGAGGTGGCACTGACTCATCAGCACTGCCTCACAGCATTCCTTATGGAGCAAAGCTACAGTCTCATGGCAGCAGATTTGGTGATGGAAGACTGAGCTTTCAGCTTCTAGGTAGGAGTGAGAACCCATATCACCGTGGTCTCAAACACCTTCATCAGACACAAGAACCCACTTCTGAAAAATTGTGGAAATCAATGATGAAATAAGAAAAACTTTACATATAACAAACAGAGAGGAAAAGGAGGACAAGAACCTTGAAAAATAAGTCTACTTGGCCTGTGTGAAGCAAAAAGGAAATCAATGAGAAAGCTAACCCAATTTTTAGAATGTTAATTTGTGTCTCAGACCATTTCAAATCCTTGTCACACCACAGACATTCCAAGTGACCTTGAGATTCCCAAACTGAGGACAACAGTACTAGCCTAATTTAAAAATAAGGTGCACTGATGGTATGGTTACTAAGGCTATGTAAATACGATAGGCTGGATAAGCAGAACCTTCTCCACTTACCATCCCTGATGCTGGGGAGCGGTGCATCTCCTGCTGATCCCTCAGGATCCAGCGCATCCAGAGCAGCTGCTCTTGTTTGCACGCACTCAGCAGAGGGAGCTGTTGCTTCCTTTTCAGCAGCTCTTCTAGCTGCCATCTTTTGTGCAAAGATGCTTTTTCTTCCAGATCCCACCTTCACCTGCAAACAGGGAAGCCATGTGTCACCACTCTCCTCTCCAGACTCCCCCGCACACCTGCCACTAACAAATGTATAGATCTGATCGTAAAGACACCTTCAGATCAGACTTTGGGACGTGACACAGAGAAGCTGCTGGCAGCCACCTGCCCTTTTGTGTGCATGTGGTATTCTTTTTTTAACACACAGTTTAATGCTAGGACAGAGAGACAAAAACATGAATGTTTTTGCTACCTAGAGAAGGAAGATGACTAATTATAAGTTAATTCAAGCCAGGCAAGTACACCTAAAATATCACCGAACACAACAGTTCCAGCTTTCCTGCTGTTTGGAAACTCTGCATTAGCTGAATACTTTGCATTTCTGAGGATAAATGGGGCTGTACTGCACTGTGCACACCACATGCCTGGAACAGGCTTCTTATAAGGTGATTAGAGAGCAGCAGGGTGAAGAGATTTACACAGTAAGAAGTGGGCAAGTGGTGCTAAAATAATCCTGGCTAAATTACTGTGCTGCTTTGCCTAGGCGATGGAAGGGCATGGCTCTGAACAGCCTTGAACAGGAAATCCAAAGCAGACAAAAAAAAAAAAACCAACCAAAAAACAAAAAACCACCACACAACACCAAAACCCCTTGCATGTCCCCAGTCCAGAGAAGAAGCTTAAAAAGCAGTCTGAACATTTGGTAGCTGGTCTGTGCACTCCTGCATCACGTAAGCAGAATTGATGATAGTTTAAAAACTATTACTCTCCTTTCAAAAAAGCTGTCCTTCAAAATAAGCTACCTCTTCAAAGCAACCACAGCTATCAATCACAAACCAATTCCCAGCACCTGACTCCCACTCAGCTAGCAGCTTTTGCTACTACAGCAACAACTGATGATAGCAGCCATGGCTTCCAGTCTTACAGCCTTAGAAAAAAAAATTATGTCAAAATCCAAAAAGCTGCAAAAGATAATCTGTGCAACCATACTAAAATGTCATGCCAGGAGAAATCAGGTGCAACTTCAGTAAGTACAGAGTTAATCAAACCTGCTGGATAAATTAACAGATTGTTCCTCAGAGAAAAACAAGCAGAACAGGATCAATTCTATTATAACAGTGTAGATTTTATCCACCACACTAAAGAAGAGGATTGCCTTTTTTCATAAACCAAAAGGATTCCGATGTTATTTAACTGCAGGGTATGTACTGCCTACTTGATGGCAGCTTGGTAGGAGAACTCTCTCCTCTGCTAAGGTGGTAATGCCAGAGATAAGATGAGCCAGCTCCTAACCTCCAGCACGCCAAGTGACTTATTCTGAGCCCTACCACCCGCCAAGCATTAAATTTTGCTGTGGGGAAGTTTTAATAGTTAATGAAGGTAGCATAAAACAGCTGCTCCCAATCTTACTTCACTTTTTATCTCAGAGCGGTGAAATGTCCTTGGAAATGGGTCTCCCGTCGGCACTGGCATGGTCACTGCTTCAGCACTTGTGTCCCGTTCCTGCAGCAAAAAATTCAAACCCTGTAGAAACCATTACAACAGCCAAATATGTTTATACCATTTAGCTAAGAGTGGGCTCAAAATCTCTCAGCTCTGCAGCTCACAAGCTTTCTGCTACATCGCTGTCAAGCTCAGAGTAGATGCTTATTTAGAGCCAAAGTGAGGCTATTTTCCAAAAGGCTGGGCTGCCAAACTCCACACACCACTCAAAGAATCAGATAAAGGAAAACCTGGGACAGCACAAAGCAATGAGAACATCTCCCTCAGAAAACCCAGAAACTCACCCAAATCCACACTAGAGCCCGTGCCTGCGTGCAAGGAGTGTGACCTGTAGGCAGTCTGGACTGGACTTTAATTTAACTGACAGCAAAAATATACCAAAAGACCTTTTTCTTTCAAGGTGCTCCAGCACACTGGTCTACAGTGCTACAACTGCTTCATTACATTGTAGAAATAAAAACCAGCAACAGAAGCCTTCATCCTGCCCACTGCTTAGTTCACAGCATTCAAAAAAACACTAGGCCACCACATAAAAAAACAGACATACAATAATTTTGCTGAAGACAGCTGTAACGTGTCGATCATGACTCTCCAGTCTCTCCTCTGGGTCTTCATCCTCAAAGTGGACACAGGCACTTTTGATCTTGGATTTTTTTGGAGGAGCTGGAGTTAGAGCTGGGAGGATATCAGGAAAGTCTGGGGAAAGGAAATAATAAGAAAAAAAAAAAGAAGTCAAGTTACTCAAATATAACTACTGTATAGAGGTACTAGAGGCTCCCTAATAGCACCTATTATTGCTTTGATGAGAAACAAAGAAGATGAGGAAGCAGTAAGACAATTAAGAGTCCTCTGTCTCTAACCTGTGCTGGGTAGCTTAGAGAAGCATGCTCAAGAATTTTGTTATTTATGTATTGGCACCAAGGTCGTCTTAAAGAGCTGCATAATCAGGAAAGGGTACCAAGACCTGACTGCAAGTATTAAGGGAAGAAGCAAGGCTGTACAGAAACCAACAGTATCCTTGCAGGTCATGTTCAGGCACAGAAAAGCACATTTCCACTGCCAGCTCTAGTGGCGAGCGATTTGTATGCTCATGAGCAAGACAAGGCCACCTTTTCACTATCTATAAACTGGGATCTTATTTCCTTACCTGGAACAAAGCACTGCAAGAATTAAACTGTTGCTTTTAAGAAAGCACCTTGAGCTTCTGAGACTATTAAGCACATGGCAGAAGTGTTACAGTTACCACTGATGGAGAAAAACAAAACCATGGGAAGAAGGCTTATCAATCCAGATCTGCTGGAGCTGTTAGCAGAGCTAAATCTCAGACACTGAGAACAGGGTCTGGATAGATGGCAAAATAAGCACTGAGTGTCCAGTGCGTACAAATCACAGAAAACACCTCTTGCATTGAGGCTGGCAAGGTACCACAGACAGCTGATAAATGTAAACAAAGGCAATGTGTTGGAAAGGTGCATTTTCCAACACGGCTACAAACAAACAACACTACAAGGAGGACACATGGGTAAAGCAACACTGGGTTGAGAGAGAGATGAAAGGGCAAGCACTGAGGAACACTGAAAGAGACAAAGAAACCTAGTAATTCAAAGAACTCCACAAGGGAAATTACCATCCAACATGACAACATCCTTGCGGTCCTGCACTGGGGGTTTCTCAGCATCTGTGCTCCCTTCCTCTCCCTTCCTCTTGTCTGCTTTCTTCACAATCTTCACTGCAGGTGAAGCTCTGGCTGCCAGGAACTGGTTTTGAAAGTGCAGCAGGTCTGCCTCAGACTCCCCAGGCTTTGGTCTTGACAACATCCTGCCTGCTTGCTCTTGCAGCCCGGCCCTGCGTGCTGTTCACATGAAACCTACTGAAGACATGGAAAAGTGGTTACAGAACTGGATTTCCTGGGGAGAGGATGGGGACAGCAAGGGAAAACTATTCATTTTTGTACCTCTCTGCTGTTCCTATACATACTGCAGCTGCCCTACTTCAGGATCACGCCAGGACACTATTAGTTATACCAGAGTCCCAGACAAACTGCTTAACTTGTTCCTCATTGCCGAACAACACGCTACAAGACAAGCCGCCTGGTCTACCAGCCAGCTGGGAGCAGAATGGCATCCATCTAGCAAAAAAACAGCCAACAAGTGTTTCACTGCCAGAATGCCAACAACAAGGCCTTGGATTTGCAAAGCCACAGAAGCACCTGGTCCACGACAACAGATTTGACTTACTCCGATATCAACACCAACCAAGAAAATCAGAGGCACAGTATCATGCAAACCTCCACTCTCCAGCATACGGGCTTCCCAGGACCCTAGCATTAGCATCCCTGTCAGGATGTGAAAGCCTGTCTACATAGATTTGGACAATGCACTTGCTCTCACTGACTCTGCTCTCCTCCTCACTCAAATCTCCCAAGGGGAAAAATGTTTTTCTTCCTTCTATAGTCCTCCTGATTTAGTTCTCTCTCACTGCCCTCTTATTGGCAGAAACCATGCTATTTCCAAGCATTTTCATTCACTGCCCAGGCCAGTTTTGGGTTGAAAGCAAAGGGTGGTATTTATAAAAACTTTTACCTCTATGCATATGAGAACTTACTATGAAGGCAACTATAACACCTCCTATCTACCGGGCATGAAAATATTTGTGAGTATTACTTCTCACCTCAGACCCTGGGACTGTCAATCCATTTCTCAGAGGCAGCAAATAAAGTGTTTGCAAACACATTTCACACTAATTGAATCACTGATCAGCACTAATGCTACAGACTTGACACCCTCCCACACTTGGTATGTTGAAGTATTTTCTACATATTTGATCTCTTCCACTTTTAAAAGCCCATCAGGACTCAATGATGATTTATTGTGAAGTTGGAAAAGAAAGTTGATATGGATTTTTATAACTACAATTATCTGCCATATGGATAGGCTGCACACACGAGAAAAATGCAAAGCTTGGAAGCGTATCTCTGTCTTCATCTCAGACCAAAACAAAGTTCAATTATTGTGCAGGCACTGCCACTGCCCTGAAGCCAGTGTTTTTTCTTATGCTATTTTACTTTATTGTAAAATATGTGGGGAGATACCTTGTGGGACGGACGATAACAGACACAAGAATTACCTCGTGCAGTATTTGTGACCTACATTTGGAATATTTATACCATTTTTCAGGGATCTCATTCTTGACCGTGGTTGGTTAGATGTGATGCTGCTAGTTCCAAAAGCATGAAGAGGTCCAGGGAATTTTACATTTGGTTGTTGGTTTGGTTTGTTGTTTTTTTTTAAAATCAAGGCCTTAGTGTAAAATCACCAACCATCTAAGACCCACTGAAATTCTTTTTCCTGCCCCTCATTTTGTGTAAAAGCTGCACTAAAACCATTCAGACTTAAGAGCTTTGTGTACCAAACAAAGTGGATTTTCAGAGGTTTCCAGGGACTCCATTCACTTCAGCACTTCATGACTGAGGAACCAGACCTCTTCATCCGATGCCAGCATCACGAGTTAGTTGCTCGATTTCAGACATCTCAAAACACTGACCTTAATGAAAGCTGTCAGCTCAAGAGTCCCAGAACAACAACTTCCATTTACACCAAGCCTACATATGGCACAAGCAGCAGCAAGGGAAACTTCCCTGTATCCTCTGAACAATAAAACCCTCTCCCAGCACACAGGGAAAATGCCCAACTTCTCTGCCAACTGCTGTCAAGGACATCTGTGGAACATGGCCACTAGCAAAGGCTACTTCAGGGCAGGAAGGGAAGGGAGCACCCTGCTACAGTGCCTTGCTACTGTTGGAGAAGAATTTAAAATAAAAAAACCAGGGATGTCAGTGCTGTTCTGACTGATGCTCAGAATGCAAAAAACACTCCCTTGCAGCCCAGTTCCCTTGCAACTGCACAGCAAGAACTGGAACTTCTGCAGACAGCTCATTTTTTGTGCACTCCTAGCATAAGCACACACCTACTTGCTGTTTATTTATGGAGCTTTCTGCCACAACAGGGGCTGAAACAGTCATAGTTCAGTTGCTAGGTCCCTCTTTGATACGCATAAGTAGCACCACATGCATCAGAAACCAAGTGTTTCATGCCCTATCATCACAGGCTTCAAAGCCCAAATCAGAATGATTCTAGGATTAATAGATACAAACCACCCAGTTAGAAGCAAAGTGTGCTGCTAAACTTTCTGCAATAAGCCTCTTCTATGCAGGGTTGTACATACACTTGTCCAAGTCTGTACATATTAAAAACATTAATCAAAAATATAGCAGGCCTTGAAACTGCCTTCATTTCTCTGGGGAACTGTCAAGCACAAGAAGCCAACTATGCAGTCATTGTCTAAAGAGGTTAGATGTTGTCAGGAACCATTTCCTCAAAGTCACTCCTTACTCCATATGGATATAGAGGCCACCCAAATGTAAAGAGCTACAAGATGGTAATACAGAAGTGGGCATTAGTTTGGTGCAAAAACAGATAAAAGCTTTAAATGTGTTCTTTCCATGTTCTAACTGGGTCTAGATATTTAATACAACCAAGGCCTTTGACTTGGTCCTTCTGCAGTCCAGTGAGCTAGAAATTGCTTATATACATGTGGCGCTTGCAGACAGGCAGAATGTCATGAAAACAGCTTGCTTTCTAACGGTACCTTTCTCCATGTCCCCTGGAAGCCATATAAGCACATTAGCAACTCACCTGGCCATCATAAGGAGTACTTTTTATTCACCAGTGCTCAGAGAAAACATGCAAGAAAAATAACACGCTACTGATGATCAGCACTAACCCCAGCATCCTATGGTCTGGTTATCTCTTATCTTGCAGCTGGCTACTTAAAAGCTAACTGCACACAAACTGCTTGCCTAGAGGGGCCACCATCTAGCCAACGTATGCAACATGCTGAGGATACTGTCCTAGGAACGCATGTAAGGGATCAGACATGCTGTTAAAGGACCACAAGCAGGTGGTTAAAGGACCCATACACACCAGAACATTGTGATTATTACACGAATACACTATCATCTGCTGTTGTATCCCCTGTCTGTACTAAAAGTCATAATAAGTAGTTTTCTGTCATGCTCTAGACTTTCCATGGATACTGTTTGAAAAGCCTGTCAGTGCTGCGGGAAGTTTTACAAATGCAGCTGGGACCAGTGGTCTAAGTCAGACTAAAAGCAGATGCAAAAGCACAGATGGCAATAAAGCCATAGACCGCTCCAAGTGCCAAGATACACTTTTGAATTAACCAACTTCAGCTCAAGTGTAAGCCTGAGAAGGAAGACCAGTCAGGACAGTAAGAGATCCTAATCACCAATTAATGCAGTGCCAGTGTATCACAGAGAATGGCATATACTTTACAGTGAAACCAAGTTCCATAATGCTCTTCCAATGCTTTCTAGAAGCAGCATTTAAGCCTCTGAGGCATACATTACCAACCTCTACCACTTCTCTCAGCAGACATAAAACAACATAAGAATCGGGCACAGCATCTATTTGAGCAAACTACTACTCCACTCCTGTCCAAGGTTTTTACAGGTGCCATCAAGCTACAAAAAAACGTAGTCACTAGATATATTCCAATACCATTATGATATTTTATTCTAGCTCATCTGCATTTACAATGCATTTTTTTTCCCGCAGCAGCAGAGCCCTGCAGCCCAAGGGAGACACTTGTATCACAACAACAGCCATGAACTAGACATAGTTAACAAACAAAAGGTAGCAAGTAGGGGTAAAAGCAAAGAATCATCTTTGACTCTACTGATTTCTGAACCCTGTCATTTTTTCCCCCATCCTCAAGTCTCTAACTTTGCATTCTTTTGCTAAAGTTATCGGATTTGGGCCAAAGAAGAATACAAGGTACTGCTGCCACAATCAGTCCCTCAAATTAATGTATTTCTTCATATCTTGTTGGCTGAGATAAGGAATTAAAAGGAGAAGCAGAGTCACATCTCAGCCTCACTAAGGCAGCTCAGCAGTCAATGGAAAGGTGTAATTTCTCCTCTCCAAATTACCAGTCAATGAAAGCTTCACTTGGGACTCATGGCTACTTTGCAAAATGGTGATGTGCATGCTCTGCTCTCTCACAAAAACACTTTCCAGACACAATACTGTAATGACTGACAGTCTAAAGCATCTAGACTTGCCAAGAGAGGGAGCAACGTTTATCTCCTCTAGAGAAGGCAGACACCTGGCAAAGACCCTCCTTCCAGAAGGAAAACCCCCGTCAAGAGCTGCAAGGACATCTCCTCAAAGAGGCTCCACACCTCACCCTGGTCACATAAGACTCAGCGACTATTACTTCGCCTGTCAGGCACACCCCGCCTGCACACATACAGCACCTTGCCTCCAGAAACGCTGCTCTACCCAGCTTGCCTGAAGAGTCTCTGCAATAAAGAGGCACCGGCATGGCCCAAAGTAAAATTAAAAGCAACAAGCTATTGTTAATAAACTAAAGAGCGGGTACGTCCTGACGCTCCCACCGCATTCACAGCCCTTTACGGGCTTTCCCTAAACAAGTCTGAACCGAAGTCTTAAAGAAGCAGACATAGGCTAGGCCCGGAGGCCTGGCGAGGCCTCTCCTTGACGGCGAACTGCTCGGGGGAGAGACCCGGCGAAACAGGGCCCGGCAGCAGAGCGCCCGGGGGGCCACGGCCGCTGCCCCAGAGGCCGCACAGCGCCTGTGGCCGTGCTCCGCTTTACATTACAGTAAAGGCG
>NW_009259967.1:734880-737365 GCF_000687185.1 Egretta garzetta
CGTGCTCGTGAAAGACAAGCCTCGCCGCTGAGCTGCCTCCGCAGGTTCGCTCTTGGCGCGTGCAGTCCAAGCGCAGGTTCTCCCAGGCGTTTTCCTTGGATCTGAATGTAGGGCACCCGCACCCAGCAGCGTGTGGCTGCACGTACAGCATGATCTGTGCCTTTTCGTTATTGGAGGGCATTGATGCGCCTGAGACTGGAGTTACTTCAGGAGGGCAGATACATAAAGCTGAATAAACATAGCTGTAATTTATTATTCGTGTCTGATTGTTTATGACATACACCAAGCTTTATTAAAAAGTGCTGGAAAGCTGTCATAACTTGCAGAAGCATCGATTTTAATATTGGTCATTAGCTTTAGTGCTTGGTTGCCTGTCAGCCTTTTTACCTGGGAGATGAATTCTGTGGGCGTGAGCACAGAAAGAGGGAGAAAAGCTTGGACCGGACCGGCTGGGCTCACTGTTTGGGAAGGACTCACCACAAGTGCCCTCATGTTGTAGGAAATGCAGCACATTCTCATCTACTGAATCTCACTGTTCTTTTTATTGCTTCAGAAAGCTATGATACTGGTGCAAAATCACAGCCAGAAACAAGTTTTGTTTATTAGGAGCATTGAAAGCACTTAAATCTGTAGAAATTAATATAAACCTTTATCCTGCCAACAGCTGGCCAGTCTTAACCACAGTGCCAGGGAACCAGGGCCATGATGAACTCGCGCAAAACAGAAAATCTCAGTGAAAATGCCGGGCAGAAAACTTCTCCCTAAGCTGTGCATCTTCTGATCAGAGACTGTGAAGTTGACGACTGCACTATTTTCGGTTACTGAACACTTCTTGAAGTAGGAACCACCAAAGTCACTTGAAGGTGCCCCATTAGACCAACTGACTAAGTAGCCAAGAGTGACCCTGATTCTAACCTTATGAGCAGACATTTTTCTACCACCTCATTCTGGCACAAGTGTTTGAGCAGCTACTGCTATTACATCTGGTGCTTATAGGTGCCCCTAGCAGGAGGAATAAATAGAGCCGCTCTTAATTACATTTGGAGATTCTCAGAAGAGAGCCTTGAGAGCGTTTGGAGTGCTTCTCTGATGCTGCCCTGCCAGACTGCAGTTCATCAGCTGGTGGAGCTCTGCTTTGCACTCCCTGAAGGAACTGGAATCAAATTAAAGTCAAACCTAGTTCAGGAATAGCAGTGAATGCTGAGAAATGTGATGTCCAATTCTCCTTTTTAATGAAATCAACTGTTACCCTACCACCACCATCTGCCACTTAATTTTGTCATTCCCAGCTTCTTCTGGTTTGGGATACAAGAAACACTTTTAAATAATTGTTTGAGTTTCTTGCAGTTAAACCTCAGGAGTAGCAGCTTCTGCTCCTTTCTCTGTGGAACCGCCCGACATTGCTGGTAGCTCTGGGACTCTGTTGATTGTGTAGGTCTGCTCCAAAATCTATTTAAATCAATGGATGATGCCTCTGCTTGAGGCAAAAGGGGCAACCAGGATTTTACTTTATTACACCGTTCATCTTCAGACTGGACAAGAAAGCACAACTGATTTTACAAAAGGGTTTGGCAGATGCACTGGTGCGAGTAGAAGACCTCTTGCGCTCCAAGGCTTTGCTGGCACTGAACTTAGGAACAATTTTCCGTGGACCCCGATGAGGACATTTGGGTTCTTTTACCTGGACAATAAGGCAGGGAGGGCTTGGCACTCTTAGCGTTGGAGCACGTTTAGGTTAAGTGTTGGGACTGTTTAAGCTGTCTGACAACCACTTACAAGGTTGAGCTGTTCTGACTCCAGGGAATATAATAACTAGTTGTAAGGTCACTTTGACCTTACTAATGCTGTTAGTATGGAAATGATGTAAATGAATGATTATTCATCCAATGAAAAAAGATACCCTAAAGGTGTTATAGGGTATTTGACCCTGTGTGTCTTTAACTGAATCAATTCAGTAAACTAGATGGCCTGAATCATGAAAGGGCCTGTTTGAGTTACGGTTCTTCGGGGCGGTCTGCCCATCATCTTTTCCTCTTAAACCCAGGAGAGGTGCTTATGGAGCTATAACCAATTGCTAGCTGAATTTTGCTTTGCTTGATTAGTCCTCTGATTCTAATCATTAAAAAACGTTCACTTTGTCTCTTGCTTTCTGCTGAAGTAGGCCTGTATCTTTCTGTAATACTTCTCATGTGAATGGTCAGCATTGAACTTAGCAAAACCGACACATGTTATTTGAGTTATATCTAATCTGAAATTAATCTGAGGGTCAACCAGGCAGAACTGGTCAATACCCACAGACAGTAATCCTATCCTGAGCGCGGGGTGGCATTCAAGCCTGACAGCCATAAGCATTTTCCCTCCCTGATTTCTCTCACACTGGCTGCACAGGTTCTGTGGCCACACACAGTGTCTCTTCGCATGCATATGAAGCAGGCAAATAATCTTTTTTGTCAGAAAGCTCTAAAAATATACTCAGAATATATTA
>NW_009259967.1:737411-742118 GCF_000687185.1 Egretta garzetta
CATTCCATCAATTATTTACCTTCAGTTTTAATAATACAGTTAAAGGCACTATATATAGCTTATGCTCTATCAATAAATCATGCTTGTGCGTCTTCATATTTATCCTATAAATTGTAAGTACCAACACACTTGCGTGGATCTGCTAAGCTATTCTAGCAAAGAAATTCCCACCAAAGCATCTCTAAGAGTCACTGGAGGTGAACCCAAACATTCCTCACTTAGGGAGAGCTATTTTATGAGGTTTTAAAAGGTCATCGGTCTTGTCACAAGCCCCAACAATGTCCCCCATCCCCTTCTTCTAGCTTGCCACAAGCAAAGTTTCACATGGCTTTCTGTAGGATGGTTGTGGTCTTCCAAAACAGAGAGAAGCATGAGAGCCCACAGCCAAATGCTTTCTCACTGGATTATAGAAGGAAAAGGATGAGAATGACAAAGATGATATGGCAGTGGCCTTGGTGTGATCGGAACAGCTAAATCTGTAAACACAGTATCACAGAGATGATAAATATTAGGATGAGTTGTCTAAGAAGCAGGTGACCAAGGAGACGGATAATCCTAGTGGTTTGTTGCCAGAAGACAGAAACTGAAGTCGAGAACAGGGTAGGGGTAGCTGGAGAGCAGGGTGGTGGGCAGCAGGAAGGTCTGCTTGGGAATGGAGAACAGACGATGATATGGGATAGGTCCAAGATACAAGTCCTTACTTGTGTTCCCGTGAAACAAAGAGTTGAGTCTGGTAGGACAAAATGTTCGGTACTAAGTTGTCACCTGTGCTAAAGGTTCAACTCTGCAAGGGACTAAGCATTGAACTCAGAAGGAATGGTAATACGTCATGCCTCAAAGCATGCACTGCACATCAACGCCAACGTCTGCAGGAATCCAGCTGCAAGAGTGAGAGCCCTGTGCCAGCAAAGCAGGGGCATTCACGCAGCGGTGCCATGCACAGCATATCGGGACTCTGTGGTAGTAAAAAAACTACATGTTCTTAAAGAAATGTGTGTGCATGAGAGCAAAACTGGATTGTGAGCAATCAATGGCTGCTTCCTTGCCAGTGGGAGAACACGATCGGTGAGCAGAGATGGGGTGTGTGTCCGAATATCCCAGCCGCAGAGCTTTGGGTGGCTTTTTCTGCAGCTCCGGTCTACTGTTGGGGTGGAACCCTGGGACTCCACGGCAGTAACACCTCACCGAGCAAAGGCTGCTGGGCATCCCTGGGACTAGGTGAAGCAGGGATATTTTAAATCAAGCCTCTACTTGCTCCCTAATAAAAAGCACACATCCATGCCCAATGTGAATTGATTTAACCACATAAGTGAGGGGGAAGGGTTGTATATTTTAAAAGCCCAAACCAGCAGAGTATTTACTCATCTCTAGCAATGCATCTGCCAAACATTATGCTGGCTTTTGACAGTTAGCAAGGGATTTCCTCTTTGCTGTTTGTTTTATCAATTGTTTCTATAGAAATGCCATTTTTATCAGACTAAATGAAAATATCCTGAAATAACACACATCTTCAGCAAATAAAGATATTTCTTGCTCAGTCTATATAACGCATCCGTATCACACTGGCTTTTCCACCCCTCATTACAGCATCGAAATAAAACCCAGCTAAAAGTGAGCTGCCGTACAGCTGAGGCTCCAGAGAACAGACTGTCGTGGAAATTGGAAGGGGCAGTCAAGCAAATGTGTTTCTCAAGTCAGGTCGTTCAAACACTGCCTCTGAAGAGTACTGCAGGTGAAAATCGGTGTTTGCACAGATGGTCGTTGACGGTCACCGCTTCACAGAAGGCTTAAATGAAAACGGTCTCCAAGCGGACCCTGCCTGACAATGCCCTCTGCCCCTGCTATCACTGAGGAAGGCAACACTTCAGAAATTTGGCTTCTCTGGGCTGAGGACAGTGTCTCTCATGGCTGCTGCTGCGGGATCTGTCTACCAAAATCTGAGCTATGTAGTGGATGCATTCGACTCTACTGTCATAGATTTTAAAGGAAGCCTGTCAAAGTGCCTAAGCCTCATATTTCATGCAATTTAAGACAGTTTAAAGTACTGGACATGCTCAGATTATTATCCTTTGTGGCAAATCTCCTGAAGAACTGGCTGTTTTGTTGGCAATTCAGGATTTGTTCCTTTCTTCTCTTCAGATTATTTCCTGTTGTATTGTGGGGAAAACCTTATACTTCTGCACCTGAGCAGGATGAGTGTGATGCATATGTGCTTTATCCCAATCCCATCTGCACTAGCCAGAATATATACTGAAAGGAGTGCCATGGGAAGCTCACCTTTCCCAGGCTCCAACTCTCATACCCTGGGAATGGAAAGCGTGGCCTCTGCAATGCACTGGCTTTAGGGAGCTCAATATTCAGTGTAGGTGCACGCACAGCAGCTAGTTCATACTTGCCAGGGGACCCAAGCCTGAAGTACTTAACACTTAATAGCTGTGCTAATGTTGTGAGATCTGCCAAGAGTTTTTAACAGCGGTGATCACAACGTCCTAATGATTTAAGCGGTCTGGCAGAACTGCAGCCACACAGAGCTGGGGTTAAGGCTGTAGCGGGTAGTTGTGCCTCCTCTTCGTGAGTACTTGCCACGGAGTCTTGCGAGGCCAAAGCTGGTTTCCCGTCTCCTTGGGAGTGACATGAAAAGCTGTGGGTACCCAGAGGAGCGTGCTGGTGGTGTGCGTTTCTGCTTCTTGGGTAGCAACACACGCTGGATTGAGCTGGCTTTTCAGGAAGGGAGAGACAAGCAGCCTAAGGAGAAACAACTGTCTAGAAGGACAGCCCAGCAAGGTGGAAGAGTCATGAGGAAGAGGGGTATTCTCAGGAAACTACCAGAACTGTATTGTTATCACATGGGGTATCTCATACCTAGGTGTGGCACTGGTACATAGTGCTGAGTCACTTTTGAACTCTGTTGCCACCTCATACACTGAAGAAGTGTTTTTGCCATTCTTCCGCGGGGTAGGAACTTGCACCCTTTTTCTTCCAGAGGCTCAGTGCTTGTGAAGTTTGGTGTATGCCTGGCACCAGGACAGTACCGCTCCCTCACTGGTGGTACTCTTGATGATGGGAAGTGAAGTCATCAGCAAGCTTCAGCTGTACACACTTCTCTACCAGGCTGACGTGAAAGCATGTTTCTAGAGTACTCTCTTATGCTCATTATTTGCCTGACAACAAGTTCTCTGCAGTGTTGGGGTTTTTTTTAGTATTATTTTCAGAGGTATTTATAGCTATTGTGGTCTCTCATGACAGTTGCCTACGTCAGGAGCAAAGAAGTTGATGGTAATCAGAGGAAAGCTCACAGTCAGAGTACCCCCCTCCTGTTAGTGACAAGTGGTACCACTAGCAACACCGACATTTAAAAACCCTTTTCTTCAGTAGCACAGTTACAGGGCAAACAGCAGGGATCACTCCAGCACTTGCTCAATGTTGCTGTGTGGGAGCATTGATTGCTCAGATGCATGTGTGCACCTTTTCATTTTGGTATGTCACTGAGGGCCATGCATTTTAAAAGTCTGTTTGGCACTGGACAACAGCCCTGAGCGCTGGCAGGCTGCCTTCTAGAGACACACAGCAGCAGCAACTGCCCAGCTTTCTTCCCATGGGAAAATGTTGGGAACTCTCCAAATTTTCAACTTGACTCTGGAATGGCACTGCCCAGATGGCTGTTCCGCATCAGAAGTCATGAGCTGTGGAGGTCAACAGATAGATTTGGGCTTCCGAGTTTAACTTGGGAAAGAAGTTGGCCAAGCCCTGTGATAGTTATGTATTTCCTAACTGCTAAGGAAATTTGCTCTTCTTCCAGCCATGCACACCATATATTGGTGCTTGGAGCCACCAGTGATTTCACTAGCCTAGGACTGCTCCTCTGGTCAGCCACTGTGTCTAAGGACCTCTCTTTCCTATTTAAGATAGCGAAATGTTGTAAACAGATTCTTCATTGCTATTCCCTTTGATTCACAAAAGCCCCTCAGTGCTGGGGAAAGAGCATCTGGGCGCTCAAGTTCCTTGTCATTGTCCATAGCAACCCAAATTGGGGTACCTTTACAATATTTGTAAAAAGACTTGTCCTCGTTTGTTCCAAAGCACTTTGTGGACAGGACCTGGGTAGCGTTAAGCTGAGCTACCAAGTCCCACTGAAAAGCAGGGTACAGCATCTCCAGCTTGGCACAACTTGATCAGCTCCGGCTTGGCACAACATGATCATCAGCAGCAGCCTCAGAGGATGCTGGTGAACTCTTGTAGGCATGGCCTTTTGCTGCTGCCTGTCCCTCAGATCCATCCAGTTTTATGCAGGCATGTTCAGTGTTCATGGAATAGGAAATGTCAGTACTTGCAGAAAACAAAAACCCCTGTGCAGAGAGAAGGGCAGAGGCAGCTGTAGGTGCCTCATACTGCCCATGGCCCTTCATGTCCGACCCGGGGCTGAGGGGACAGTATCTGTCTCTATCAGTGGAGTTTGGAGATGTCCTCCCTCACCAGCAGCCTCAAAAAGGAAGAGCAACAGTTTGAAGAAGCAGCAAAGAGTTGGATTCTGCTCCAATACAGTTAGCAGAGGAATAGCCTTCGCTTACTCCTAAGTGCTTCTTGGGAACGACTCAAGAGAGTGCTATAAGGGGAGATGAAACTCTTGGTGACAGTGATAGGGACAGAACTAGGAAAGGTTTCTCAGGATTTAAAGGTTGAAAAAGCTGGGAAATAAGAAGTTGGGAA
>NW_009259967.1:742161-746535 GCF_000687185.1 Egretta garzetta
AAAGAGAAATAGGTGACAGGTGCCAAATTTGACAGCCACGAGCCAGAGGAATAGACAAGAAAGGAGAACATTTCATTCTGACAGGAAAGAACGAATGTCAGTGCAAACTCTGGCATATCTGTGCAACGTGGCAATAACATTGCTAAGCCTAGAGCTTAAGAATAGGCATCACTGCCACCAGGAAAGAAATGGTAGGAGGCAGGGCAGGG
Organism: Egretta garzetta; assembly: GCF_000687185.1. Classification (NCBI taxonomy): domain Eukaryota; kingdom Metazoa; phylum Chordata; class Aves; order Pelecaniformes; family Ardeidae; genus Egretta; species Egretta garzetta. The sequence goes on from NW_009259967.1 coordinate 742,371, forward strand.
ACATTTAAGACAATGGGAGTGAGACAGTATGGAAGCAAAAAGCCTGGAGTGTAGAGATGGGTTGAGAAATGAAGAGAAGACAACGAGCAGTGCCAGGAGATGACGATGGCAGGAGATGAGAAGGAATGAGGAGCACTTCACCCCGCTAGAGATGGCCCTTGTCTTGAGCCTCATGTCTGTGTGGGTGTCACCCGTGCTTTCCAGTCACGTCAGGTCCCCAGAGGTTTTGTACGTTGGCTGTTAAAGCCCAGGCCTCTCAGGGCACCAAGCCTGCTGCTTACACCAGAGGTACCTTGTGTGCCAGGGTGTTACCTGTACCACACAGCTCATTTCATGCTGTTAATCAGAAAGGCAGCGCGCAATAACAGGCTGGTGGTTCACCCCACTGTGGTCCCTGGAGCTATGACCATCATGCTGAGAGTCAAAACACCCCTCAAAATGAGGCATCCTTTGTCAGCACCAACGTATTAGAGTATGCAAAGACTTTACGACCTAAGAGACAATATTGCCTTTGTCCTCTTTTCCTCCAAGAAGGCAGCAAACTACAAGCACTGGAGGATGTAATCCAAGTGCTAATAAATTATTGATGTCTCCCTTCAGCTTTCTACTTACTAAAAGGATATCAAAGCTCATTTTGTGAATGGTCCAGACAGATTCTCTTTTGCTATATCCACAATTTAATTCACAAATATTGCACTAAGCGTTAATATTGAAGCAATGCAGTGTTCTCTCTTTACAGGCTTTGCAAAAGATAATAGACATGGTTTGGATTACACAGACTCATAAACAGATACAGTGAAGGAAATGCCACTTGTGACTCCAATAGACGTTTGAATTTGTAATTTAAAAAAGGCAGAGCTTGTTATTAATGAGGAATACACTTATTTTTCTAAATTAAAAGCCTGGTTGAAAGCCCATTGAAATCACTGGACTTGCTCCTTACGGATAGTCTGCATAGTTCTTTGGCAGCTCACGCAAGTAGTAAGACAGTATGACTTACTTTATATTTAGCAATAGCTCCTCTCTTTCAGTATGCCTATATGCATAAGTCAACTAACCATCTGTATTGGAAATACTATTTTCCATTACTGTCAACTTTGGAGCGGCATGTGGCAGTTCCTTAACAGCATATATTAATTGATGGTATTTTTTTGGAGCAGCAGAGGAGTAATTTGAAGTCATCATACTGCAGTTTCCCTGGTAGGAGCCTCCTCTGGGCAGAAGGCTTAATGTTTCTCTTTCAATAAAGTGCTCTGCAAGTTTTGATGGCCAAAACCACTCAGGATCTTGATGACTGTCTCATCTGAAAGACAGACACCGGGCTCCCAGGTATATCTTAAAACGGTACCAGATCTTTGCAAATTTAGCCCAAATGCTGTGTCTCACTGAAGAGCAGAACAAAATTCTGCGTGTTAAATCAGGGCAACGGCCCAGCCGAGCTCAGGGAAAGGATTATCAACGTTTTTAACAGAGGCACGCTCTGAGTGACGGGGGCCTGATTTTCAGCTAACACAAACTGCAGTTCCTGACTGCACCAGTTTCTTCTTGCTCTGAATAGAGGCGGCAGCGCTACAAACGCATGTTGTCTCTGTTCTTTGCTAGCCATTTAGAAAGAGTGAGTGACCAGGCACAAAGCCCAGAAGAGAGAGGTTTTGCAATATGGTATACATATTTGCAAGCCAGGCTGCAAACTGCTTATCGCATTTTTGGTGCTATATACATAAATATTCATAATTAATCTGTGTTAGAACAGAGGGAAAAGGTTCTAAAGAACAAAAATAGCCCCTTCAGGCAGCTCATACCACTGACACTGATCCTCTGCATTTCTGAAATTAAAAAATGAGCTTCTTTGCATAGGTTTTGCAGTACTCTCTGGAATTCAGGCTTTCTTATTTCCCCTGTTCCTTCAGGTTGTGACTGCGACCTCGATAACAGAGATCGATACCTTGAATCTGGAGCTAGAGAGGTGGAAATAAAGGCACCGAGTGAGAGATGACATTTCCAAAGCTTAACTCTCAGGGATAGCAACCTTCACTTTCCCTTCTCCAGGTCTCCTTCATCTCTTGGCTTTTGCCCATGTCTTGATTTCAGGTACCAGCAGAAAGAATGCTGACAGCATGGCAGGTGGGAAGCTGTACTCGCCTGTGTCATTCAGATCGAAAGCCTGAATTCAGCTGGAGGCTATGTACCCCCAGAGACAACTTCTTCCCTTAAGGCTGGAACGGCCAATTAGGCAGTCCTTGGGACTGCTTGCAGCTGTAAGCCAAGCAAGAGTCAGGATTGGTTTAGATGAAATAAATCACAGGTTATTCAATATCAAAAGCGGAGCGTCTGTGGAAATGAAAATAAATTGAAAACCTTCATGAAGCTGCACGGGCTGCCCCAAAGCCCAGTGGGTATTAGACGTATTTATTAGAGGTGACTGTTGGGGCTGGGATGGCAGACAAGCTGACTGGCTGAGCTCTGCCAGGTCTTTGTTTTCTGTCCTTGTCTGACTCAGCTTTTCAATTTGATGCTCTTACTCCTGGGCCGCTTGGCTCGCCTGGCTGACACCTTTCCAGTGCACAGCCTCTCCCTGCTGTCTGTACAAATGGGGACCCGGACTTCAGAAAACTGTCACCCCGTTCTGCCTTACCGAATGGGGGTGCTCCTTCACAGCTGCCTCGCCACACACCAAAGGCCATTTTTTCTACCTCCCTTCATGGTGCCTTTAACTGTTGCTTTTTAACAGTCCCCACAAGTGAAAATTTAGCACAAATACAATGTGCAGCCCAGTGCACAATTCTCTGGCTTGGCACATTTCCCCTCTACCCACAGCACTCCATCACATCCCAGCACAGCCACAGACACTGGTTTTATAGTGTATATAAGGTCACTAAAACCATCTAGACAAACACGCACAGGCTGACCAAGCAGAATGGGTTTTTCATTTCTCTCTTCCCCTATAGATCTTGGTGGGTAAGTCACAGGCACTCCTTATGTGTTCTTTCTGCTCCTTCCCACATCCCAGACGTGACCTGCTCCCTGCCCATCCGCTGGCTATCTTATCCCCAAGAGATCATTTCCCATTGTGCCACTTAGAGAAAGGAAACGGGGTATTTTAAACGTGCATTTTCATGTGGTTTATAAACCTACATTGTGCTGCCTTCCACTACGTGCATCCAGCAGCTCCTCTCCAGGGCCAACAGGAGCAAAAGCCAGGCTGCTTTGCACATATACATTGGATGCAGCCAAACAAACACCATTCCTGCCAGGAGGAGTTGTCATCGGGGGAGGACAAGGCACATGCGGCTGCAGCTATAGTGGCAGTAGATGCACTGCGGTGTGATCCGGTGCCATGGGAGGCAAAGGGAGTTTGTCAGTTGTCTCTCATGGACATCCTGCACCTCCCAAAATGGGTGGGTTCCTCCATCTGGCATCAGCCAAGACTTTTCCAATGCAATGAATGTCCCGATATCCAGAGGTAGCAGACCCCAACATTTCTACAAAATCCCAGCCTTGAGGCTTTCTTCTCTCTACATCCACACGCCAAGCACCGTTCGTTCCTACAGTCCTTCTAACCAACCTCTGAGGCAGCCTGAGTGCCTTGAAACTGGAGTGGAGTTTTCCAGAGCAGCGTGCCTGAAAAGCAGCAAGCATGTTGTGGCAGGAGTTGAGGTGCGAATACTAAAGTGAAGGTTGATGCTTTAAGTGTGCTCACTTGGCTGTTTGCAAGATTTTATGAAGCATTTAAAACATATACTGCTCTAGGGCACAGAGAGAGAAATGGATCAAATGAGACGAGCCTCGCAAGGCAAAGAGTGTAATGAAACATGAAGCAAACATGCAGAGATAAGATGGTGCGGTACACCAGTCCCGGTCAGCAGGAGAGCTGATAATGACGGAATGCACTGAGCATGGGATGCGGGCGGGAGGAAGAAACATTGGTAGCTCAGGGAGTGTGCAGGTGGCTGCAGTTGTGAGGGGGAGACCTGTGCTGGAGGCAGATGGAAGCGTGGGGAAGGCTCAGGCAGCCAGGGAGGGGAGGAAGGGGCAGGAGTAGCCCGGTGCCTCCATTTCCTCTGCCAACTCCTCCTCCCGGGGAAAGGCGGTGAAGGTGGGCAGCAGGGCCGGGGTGCTGGGGCAGCTCCGCGCCAACGCCCCTGCCGCACCGGGGGCAGCAGAA
>NW_009259967.1:747747-748066 GCF_000687185.1 Egretta garzetta
GGCCTCGGCCAGCGGCTCTGCGCCGGAACGGTGCAGTGGGGGCAAGGGGGCCCGTCCAGTGGAAGGTTGGCTAAATACGGCCGCTGGGGTTTGGCCTAGGAGAGCCCACCGCTTCCCTGGGACTCCCGAAACGGTCAGGAGAATCGCAGCTCCGGCAGGCTCTGGTGTACCTGGCAGGAGGGGCATGTTGAGCCTGAGAAGGGGTTTGCAGCCTGGGGCTCCGTGGCTTTCAAGTGTATTGGGCCAAAGGAGGAGATCATCCCTCTCCTTTTCCCTTGGGGCCTACGCACTCCTGTTGCCTAATTTGCGATAGAAAACA
>NW_009259967.1:748221-774061 GCF_000687185.1 Egretta garzetta
AGCGCTTGCTGTGGCCTTGCACACATAGGGAGGGAATGACGGATGTGTCTGAGTGTTGACACAAAAAATCCTGAGCCACAAGGCATTGGCCAGACAGAACTGCAGGGCTCTGTGGCAGTGACAGTGCGTGTACAATCCACGCATTCGGGACAGCAAGCTGTCCTGAATTAGGAATGCCTGAGATTTTCTTCTATGCCTAGCGTAGCCTTTGCTCCCAACTGTTTTGACAGGTCTGCCATTTACGTCATGTAAGCCATGTGCAGATCATGGAAGTGACTGAACTTTCTTCATAATACGGAGTTAAACCAAATGTATGTGCTCCCAGGGACGCAGAGAGCAGCCTTAAAGCAGGCAGAGAAAACTGATAACAGAAGTGAAAGCAGCCCTGGAGCATTGCTGTGTGTAGTCAGTCTGCTTAAAGCTTCTGTTAACGGGTCCCATGGCTCATCAACAGTCTCATGGTCCTGTAGTCAAAATCCAGTAGCCTCAACAAAGCCTATGTGAAGCCGCAGTATACTTAGGCTAAAACCAAATAGCACTTTTTAAAGTACCTGTAACAGAAAATTGACTTTGCAGCTCAGGTTGAAGAAAAAGTCCTCCGTGGGTGAAAATTAGGGTTTTCTCCCATACAATTGCTTTTTAAACACCTGCAACATGGTTCACCGCATGAAGAGCTGTGGCTGGATCCAGGATACAGCTGCTGTTCCAGTGGTAGAGCTCCCCAATGTAATTACAGCCCTGCAGAAGATCAATACATGGTTAATGCTGGAAGGGATTTTTTGATTTATTTGGTCTATGACCAGGAGCTACAGAAGGCTTTCCAATATATTAAGTCCACAATAAAAACATCCAAGCCATTTCTAGGCATGAGAGCACTTGATCTCTCTGCTAAGCACATTATATCTTGCTTCACTCATCCTGTTCTCAGTTTTTCCTCTGTTCCAACACAAACATTTGCACATTTGAGTCTATATCTCAAACGCCTGTAACAGTGATATCTTAACACTGCAGTCCTACAATATTGGTCTTTTCCTCATGTTTTCTCCATCTCCATGTAAATATTCTTTGCGCTTGGACCTGCAGTTGCATTTCAATGCTTAGTATTAAATGGGCATTTCATGGGTTTCTCTATTAGTCTTGTCATTTATGGATTTCACTTACATCAAATGCATGGGTTTAAATCTTAGCAGTGACTAAAAATTGCCTTTATCGGATAGTAAATCAATGTGAGATAAAACCCTGAGCTAGTAACAGAGAATGTGTCTGAAGTCTAAGTTCTTACTCTTGGAAGCAGGACAAGTGAAGGTGCAGCTGCGGAGCAGGAAGGAGAGGGGGAGTTTGGTTACCTGCCCCGGCCCTTGGCCTCTTCTGCCAAGGGCCACTTAGTTTTACGGATGACTTTGCTGAATGTCAGAGCAAGCCCTCGGATTACCTGCCAGTATTCTGGTCCGGTTTTTTTTCTGTTGAGGCATCAATTGCTTGAGCTGGATGACCTGGAACAGCTATGCTTTTGGTGGTGGTGAAGGATTTTACCATCCCACCAACTCTTGCAAAAAAGAATCAAGATCTTTAATGGGGGGGAAAGTAAAGGGCATGTTTTTCCAGACGTTTCAGTAGTCAGTAGATTGATTCTCCGGACATATTTTCCTTTACTTTCTTCCCTGAGGTAGCGGAACCTGCTGCTCTGTACTGCCCCAGTTAACCTGTGGGCTAGTGGTTTTTCTTATCTTACTTATTACTGTGACAGCCTACACCTACCCTGAAGAGTTGGTAGGGACTTTCCTGCATTTCTGCCAATTTAAACAGCGATTGGGAAATGATCTTAAATATTTAAATCTTTAAAACTTAAGTTGGAAATTGTTTTTCAGGAAGGTGAAGCTGGTGAGTACAAACATCATTTATTTGCTACCATAGCCATGTAATCGCTGAAGAAAGCTGAAAGCAGCAGCCACTTGACATTTTGAAATACGTAGTTGTCTTGTCTGTACTGGTGGAGTCAAACAGCAGTTGTCCATGCCTGGTTTTATCTTCTCTTTCATTTTCAAGAACTTTAATAGGGCATGACATAATGTTGTCAGTTAAGCTATTTAAATAAAAGGGGGAAAACCTCATGAGTCGGTGTTCCTGAAACCCACAGTCATCAGCTGACTGATGGAGATGTCACAGGAGAGAGAGGCCACTTAAAACTGTCTCATCTGCCTCTTACTGCCACTGCGAAATGCAACAGGAGCTTGTTTCAGAAGTGCTATTTGTGGTCACAACAGCACCAAGGGGTGTTACCAGTTAAGAAAACATATATATTGCTTTTTTGCAGGCTACAGCTTTACAGACTGTCAGGTCAAAAGGCAGCTGGGTCCTTTCCTCTTAAGCATGCCACTGGAGAGACATCGTCTACTTGTGGAATTGACTCCATTTAGTTCTCCAGCTTTTTTATCCCTTTTCCCCAATATGAATGTCAAACACATTTATTTTATTTGTCAAGGCTCATTTTATGGCATTGAAAACATCAGGCATAAAACCCTTTATAACTTAGACTGGGTAGCTTTAAATTGTCCCCATCTATGGGCTGAGGTGTACTCGTGGGGCTGAGAGGTGGTGGAGGAAGCAAGGCAGGCAACCCTCTGAGGTTGATCAGACCTGCTGTAGATGCACTTTCCTCACCAGCAGATCCCCATAATCTGATGCACCCTGCTCCGTCGCAGATCCGCAGGAGCCCATTTGCTGCCTCTCTGGCGACATCCTCTTCCAATAGAGGCTTCTTATCATCCCTAAGGCTTCTGTGCTCAAGAGAAATGAACCCAGGAGCAGGGGATGGAGAGCAGAGGGGACACAGGGCCTGTGATAGAAGTTAATGTTTTTCCCTGCCACCTTTTAAGCAGAAGCTGCAGAGGGACCATTGGATACCAGTCTCCAGAGAGGGGCTATTTCCCTCGTAAACCTCCTTGGCAAGAGCTGCGCAGGCCACTGACCCGATGGCCTCTGCCCAGAGGAGGGCAGAAACGTGAGACGTGGCTCCTAGGGAAGCTCTGCTTTTCCTTTCCTGCAGCTCTTCCAAACCTCTCGCAAAAGACCTGCTTGGCTGACACCCTGAATGGTAGCTGCTGGTTAGCCTGGTGGAAGACTGTCACCATCCCCAGCGAGTATGATTGACTAAACGGTTATTTTTAGGCAGCGCACAATATTCCCCCTCTTGAGTGAGGGTCAAACAGGAAAAGCCCCTTTCTACCCCTCCTGCCCGTTCATTCAGCAGACATAAACCAAGGAGTGCATCTCATTCCTTGATCCAAATGGTCTCCCTCGTAGAGATGAAGGAAAAAGTCCAGCCGTAGTGGCATCGGAGGAACTGGAAAGCTTTTCTTCATGATCCTGTAATTCCAGGCAATATTTGCATTGCAGATCCTGTCATAAGAAAATCCATGCTGAGGCATCACGTCTTTTTTCTGCTTTTGTTCTTTTCATTGTCCCACTTATCTTCTAGTCACGTGTCTGTTCTTGGTGCCCTGAAGTTGGCTGTCTTCTCTGTACATCACACGAGAAGCTGTCAAGAGTTTAAACAAATAGATAGGAAACATCAAATGGATGCGTCTGAGCGCTGAAGGGCAGCCTGGGCTCCAGCTGTGTGGGCTTCTACGGACAAAGTCTTCTGTCCTCTCCAACAGGGAGTGCTCCCTCACCACCGTGGTTGAGACTGAAGTGAGTTGCTCCTCACAGCTGACTTTGCCAATTCCCTCCAGCAAGGGAATTTTCTTAATGGAGCATTGGGCTGGAGGAACTGTGGAGCTCCACCATTGAAAGGCTGTAATGACAATTTAGGCAAACAGCTGTTAAGTACGTAGGTGTTGCTTCCTGGGAGAAGGAGAGACTGGGTGACTTGGTGGTATGTCCCCTCCAGACCTGGTTTCTAATGCTGTTCTCTCAGGTGGACAATCAGCTGATACCAGTGGAAAAGCAATGGGTCTGCACACTCTTTTGAAGCTCCAAATACTCTCCTCGTTCTCCCTTTCTCACTTTAGAGACCCCAGGGGATGATCTCCCTCCAGAAGGGAAGAGTGGATAGCAGGGATGCTTTTCAATCAGTGCAAGCCACTGCAAGAGTGAGGTAGGACTTATCTTCTCCCTGGGAACAGGGCACGTGGCTTCCTCTCATCTGTTTCTACACCTTGGAAGAAAATAGCTCAAATCATTGTCAGTGACTGGGGACATTGCTAAAACAGAGATTGAAAAGAGTGAAATGTCCCTGGGTAGTCCATAGTGAGTGGGGCTTGTTTCTAGATGTGTCACTTGGTAGTGAGTTAATACTAAAAGTAGTGGTTGCCAAGCTATCATCAGCACTACAAGGCCCTTTCAGTTGTTACAGTGGCACTGTCGTGACACTATAGATAAGGCTGTGTTTGATTTTTCACTTACAGCAGGAGCTCTACTTTTTGGAAAAGTGTGGTTAATTAGTTAATTAGCTTTTAAGTTCTAATCATGGCAAATATAGTTCAGACTCTAATCATTCATCGGGCTCCTCTGAGCTTAAGAACTGTGAAGTTAAAAATAGTGCGGCGTGAAACTTTGTTGAGGTCACGGTTGTTACAACGGCTTTGTTAACTATAACGGGGTAACTTCGTTTAAGCAGCAGCCTGCAGAATAGCTGGCGAGGTATTATAGCGGGGATGCTGCCTGCAGCGGAGTCGGCAGGGCCTCTGCCAACAGGAGCCCACGGTGCAGGTCAGGGTAGAGGCTGCCTCCGAGAGCTGCCCGTGCCGGCTCCTCCCCGAGCACCAACCGCTCTGCCCACCGCGCATCTCGTCCGCAGCTGCAAAAGCAAGGGAGAAAAGTGCCTGAAACGGGCAGGACAGATGGCGAGTGGGAAGGCTGGAGGAGCCTGGCTGCGCACAGCGCCGGCAGCTCGGCAGCACTGGGAGGCTGGCAGCCTTCCCGGAGCGGAGTTAAGGTTGTGAAGCGGTGCCTGGTGTACCTGGCAGCCGCTCTCACAGTGCCACACGTGCTGCTGGGAGAGGACAGAGGGGATTATGCCCCACGAGATGGCCAAGCTTTTAACTTCTGTGACTTCACATCAGGTGAATAATGTACAGGGAATCCCAACTCACACATAGCACCGTTTCTATATGGCTGAGGTATTGCACATCCCAGTTCAGCACCCATCCAGCAGAGGCCTTGTTAAGCCCGGTAATAGGAAAGGGTCTTTCCTGGTAAAGGAAAGACTGGTAATACTGGGCCTCAGGGAAGACAGGGGCTGGAAACAGCTGGCTGGTGAGAGCAGGGACCAGCAGGGAGGGAGCTGACAGCGAGGGGCAGAGAGCCGGTCATGAAGGGCAAGGAAGGTAACACTAGGTAGTTGGGGTGACTTGCAAATGTGGAGTCTGCATAACCTGACCTTACCAGAGAAGTAGATGGGATCAGTCAGAGACTTCTGCAGGTCACAGAGTATTTGGCTGCAGGAGAGAAGTGATTTGTGGCCATGCATTTATGGCTGGAGGCCTTCTTCGTACTCATGCGATTGATTGCCCTTAGGAGCTGGCCTGGGAATTGTGGGGTACAACATCTGCTTAGTGTGGTAACAAAAGTGATTCAGCACAAGGCATGGGCATCTCACTTTGAGTAGCTCTCGCAAACCAGCACGGTGTGTCCTGGAGGACGAGAGCTAGAAGAGCCTGAGTGCCCACAGGCACAAGCTGTGCCATCTCCCCCACCCTGCAGTGGGCTGAGGGAGCATGGAGAACCATGGAGTTCTGGGGTGGTAGCATCTGCCAGTAGGGTCCTGCCAGCACGGGGGTCCCTCTGAGGACCAAAAAGATGGAGAACAACCCCCTCATGGCTGCCTGGAGGTGAGGTGGCCAGCCAGAAGTGCCAGCACCTGGTAGAAGGAGGGGGTAGTGAGGGCATGTGCTGAAAGGGTGGGAATGATGGTCTGTCTGCAGGCCTGAGACACACTGTGGTCCTCCGCAGGGGACTGTCTGTCAGCAGGCCAGGGCAGGAGCTAAATCCCCTGGTTCCCACCGGCTGGTACCTGGAGCAGCAGGAGGCAGCAGCTCACATGCAGATGAGACGCGTTCCTGGAGAGTGTGGCTGCAATGCTTAAGTGAAAGCACTTTATAAATGCTGAGGTTTTTTCAGTGCCTTTGGGAGGTATAAAAAGGCTAGCTGAAGCCATGCCATGGGTCAAAGTCAAGTAAAGAAATAAGACCCAGGTATCCTGGCTCCCAGGATCCCTTTTAACCATTAGGTGTTCAAATGAATTTCCAGTGAAGTTTTCACCTGCTGTGCTGTCACATGTTATTGCAGAATGTGTCGCAGAGAAAGAAGAGAGAAGCAAGAGGGAGAGAGAAGCGATATTTATGATGAAGCCTCTTTTCTCACGGGGAAGCATTAGCTGCTGGAATACTACTTCATCTTAACAGAAGCAGCATTATAAAAAAAACCTGACAGCACTGAGGTCCCAGCTGTGATCAAAAAGGTGCAGGAAAGGCAGGGAAACACACTCCCCAAATCTGACAGAGCAGCTGAAGCCCGAGCAGTGGCTGGGTGTTATTGCAAGGGATGCTCAGTTCAGCAGCACGAGGGATCTGGCGGTCCAGCATTCTGCTGAAAGTGTGGCTGGCAGGCTCCGACTGGGAGGTCACACATGGGAAATGGGAAGGCTGGAGGTTGAGAGGTCAGATCATCTTGTTCTGGTTTTACTAGGGAAAAGGACAGCTTTGCAAATAAGTGAGGATAAAAATAAAACTTCATGGTTCTGGACAAAGCTTGATTCACAGTTCGCTTTGAAAGACTTCCCCTGACTTCACTGGAGCTTGGATTAGTCCCAGATCATATTTCTTCTGAGGATTTGAGAGATGTTTCTATCCCTTGTTTAAACCTCAAGGTGTTCCTGCAGAGTAAGCAAAGATTAAATGCTATTAGTAATAATGAACTATTTTTCTCATTTGCAAAGTCTTTAAATGGAGGCATTCAACGACTAGGCTGCATATAGCTGGTGAGGAACTCGGACTCCTCGGGCTTCCTCCTCACAAGGCTGTCTCCTCCCAGCTCTCTGCTTCCCCACCAAGGGAAACTGGTCTGTGGCAGTTGTCCAGCCTGGCTCCAGGTCAGTCCCTCACTTCCCCATGTTGAGACTGAGGGAAGGTTGGGCAGGACACACAGGACCTGTGGCAATTGTGAGAACACTAAAGCACAGGACATGCAGTCTTCAAGGATGGGAAGAGCACCTGAGACCCTAGGGACCCAGGATTGGGAAGGGACAAGCTTTAGTAGACCACTGAACTATGGTTCTAACATAGTGAACTATGGCTCTAACATCCACTGCTGCAGGCCGCTTGTTTGCACAGCACAGGAGAAAATACACCTGCTTGAGCACCCCAGCCTCCTCTTGCTCCTCTCCCACCCCTGGCACTGCATCTTGTGAGCAAAGGTGGGTGCGAAATAGGTGTTACAGGGTTCATGTTGAACCCAACTGGGACTTTGTTAAGCAGATAGAGGCCAACAGCTAGCTACTCTCCCCTTCTCCCCTCCCTGCTGTCTCCATCCCTCCTGAACTGAAGCAATGGGAGCTGGTCCCACCAGCCCTCCTGTTTTCCCTTGGCTGGTGTCAGTTTTCCCTTCGTGTCAGCAAAGCTGCCAGTAACACCAGTGCCGTCAGCAAGTTGCACCTGGCTGATCCCCTGGGGCTGAGGTACCTCCATGTCGCCTGCGGCTTGCCCAAGGGTGCAGGGAGCTGTGTCTGGCTTTCACAGCCTGCAACACGCTGGAGCCTGCTCCTGCCAGTGAGGATCTGCAGCCACAGGATGGACAGACGCACGTGTGCACACTGCCATCAGCCCTTCCAGGAGCTCCCTGCAGTGCAGGAGCAGGGGCAAGGGCACCCGCCCAAAAACCTCGGTGCAGCGGGGCTGGCTGCTGGCTGCGGTGGGGGGCAAGCAGCCGGCTAGGCGTGAGGCAAGCTGCAAAATACTGAGCGGCACGGTTACCGCTCATGCCACTCAGTCTCGCTGATCTGGCTGTGACTGGGATCTGCATCCTAGGAGCCTTCCTGAGGATATGTGATGCTTGACTGATAAGTGTGGAGGGAAACCACGTTGTTATACCTGTATAATTTACCCTGTGTCTACTAGGAACCACTGATATTCAAGGCAGGGGAGTGGGGAATATGAGCTAAGTCTGATGGGTATGCTTAAAGTGTAGGAAAAAGAAATTGGAGCTTCTTGCTTGCTCTGAGGCAGCTCAGCTCCCAGCTTTTCTTTCCCTATGAACTCATTCTCAGCATTGACATTACTGGGAAAAATCCTCTGCCCCCAGAATACGCTCTTTGTGTTGCTGCTGAGTCAAAAAGCGCGTGGCAGCAGCATCAGCAATTTGGGGGGAAAAGGGATAATTTTATTAGTGTCGCATCTTTCTGAGCTTGTAAGGAAGCTGCCACTAAAATAGCCCTGATTTCTATTTTGCAAAAAATAGCCCTGATTTCTATTTTGCAAATGGTGACCGCTTTGTTGCTAGGATTCCTTGGCACTGAAGACGTAACTGCACGGCTTTCCTTGGAGCAGTGTGCGGGAGCATCACCAGCAGATGTGGCTAAGGCCGAATTCTTCACGCCACTCACATATGTACCCTTGTATTTCAGTGAGTGAGCAGCTTTCCCATCCTGCTGCGATGTGCGGCATATATATTGGCTGGGATCCAAATGTCGTTCTTTTCTGGGATTTCCTTTATTTCTGCTTGAAGAACTCGAAGTATCCTGCAAGAGCTACTGCCAAATCTGATATTTTAGAGGACCGGAGGCTCCTTCTGTCCTGACCTCTGCTTTCCTCTTCTTCAGGTGGTGGCTTGAATTCTTGAGGGTGAATGGTGTGAAATAACAGTCTGTCTTTGTACGGTGCTTCGGGAGGGTCCTAGCATCTGACAGTCAGGTGAATCAGCAAGATCTGTGCCTTTTCATGGTTTGTCTTGTCCTGCGATAGGCTCTGCTGGGGAAAGAATTTAATGCTACCATTTTGTGCACCTTCCCACCCTGAGACGTTCCCTCTGACAGCTCGGTCGATGGAAGGAGGAGATTAAATCTCTGCAGGGACTTAAACAATGAGAAACCAAGCAATCCCTGCTCACCACAGGAGGGCAACTGCCAAAGCAAATTCCTGAGTCAGTGATGCTACAGACATGTGGAGTGCATGCAGGTTATTCTTTTTAAGCCAAGTAACACCGTTTCTGCTTGGCATTGACGTCACGGCCCCTGCCTGCAGGAAGGATTCATTCTCGCAGGAGTTCCGTGGCAGAAGAGCAAACGGTGCATCCAAAACATACATGCAGTGACCAATGTGCTACGTGTTCAAGGACTGGAGGGAAATTCTCTTAGATGCAAAATGGCTTTTTCTGTTGCTTTCTATCCCTTATATTTTGCTTTCCCTCTGTGCTGGCAGCCACGCTGAGAGCACTTGCTTCAGGCTCAGCGTGAGCTAGGGGTAATGGGCTTCTTGCCGTTCAAGATGGATGGCAGGAGGGGTTTCGTTTCAGGCTCCCCAGGAGGGGATTTATGAGGTGACTGTTGTGATATCTCCCTTTTCCCTCACCAGGCCTTATTATTGTTGCCCCATGCGGTGCCCAGACTGGGTCACATGGTGGAGGAGCACTTCTGACCGTCATACACCAACGTCTGGTTTAGCACAGCCCTGTCCTCACCGTACTAATGATCTAGGAGTTCATTTGGCCCTGGAAGGCAATAAGAGATTGTACTATTACTCCTCTCCTGCAGTTGTCTTCTCCCTGGTCACCCCAGACTTCTTGGGTCAGTGTTTCACCAGGATACCCTCAGGAGCTGGAAGATGATACCCACACCCACATCTGTTGTGGCTGCTTGGGGAAGCGGGGTAGAGATCTCCTTGCTCTTCTGGCAACATCCCGGTCCACTGCACAAATGGTGAAGCCTTTCTCAGCACCAGAGATTGGTCCTGGTGTCAGAGCTCACCTCAGTTACGGTTAACAGCACAGCCTAGGGCTCACCTAGCAAGGACTCAGTGGTCCTCTCTGTGTTATGTGCTGCCATGTCCATCAGGGGGTGAAACATTTTCCACTGCCCTCTCTTGATCAAGATGGAAGAGGTCTCATAGGCGGAGACAAAAATCTGCTTTCATCCAAGCAGGTCACCACCTGCCAAAGTGTGTGACTTGTGGTTATTGATTATTCTTTCCCTTTCATGTATCTCATTGGGATATATTCATCACTTATATAAATCTGCAGAGACAAATGAAATTATGGTTGGCATTAATTTATCCACAGTTGGTTTTTTTTCATCTTGCTTCTCTACTTTTCTTTCTTTTCTTCCAGTCCTATGTCAGTCTTTTCCCCAGTCTTTTTTTCCCCATGGACAGGAAGATGATTCTTGCTAAATAAAAGAGAAAAAAAAAAAAAAAAAGGTAAGATTGACTCTTTGCTTACATGACTAATCCTGAGCTGTGGGGTCATTTTGTTGTTGAAGACAGTGGTAAAGTCACCCTGTAGCCCTGAAGCCAGGTCTTGGCAGAGAGCAGGAACATGCTGTGATGCCGCACGTCTCGCTGAGACACAGCTGCAGTGTCAGCCCTGCAACACGCTGTCACCTCTGTGGGAGTCTCTGCCCTAATTTAGCACAACCTTATCCCACCCCCCAGGCTGTGGGGAGGAGACAGGGGCATAGATCTGGGTTTTTTGGAGAAGGTCCCATCGGTGAGAAAGCAGCCATTCGGGAGTACTTCTTTCCGGGTCATAGATGGGCCAGGAGGACTGCTGGCTCATATGATGCCTTGGTGCTGTCAGGCCCCATGCTTCCCCTGTGGATCCTCGCCCAGATCCTTTCTCTGGGCCCAATTCCCTCCTGCCCCTGCCCAGGCTGGTTGGTCTCCCTCCTCGCCTGCCAGCACCCTTCCCCTGCCTCAGTGACCCTGGCATTCGGAGCATGTCTAGGCTATCCTTTTCTCTCCTTCACCTCTTCCCACCCCCTGTGTTTCCCTCTCATTTCTCTATTTCCATTTGGGCCATGTCTTCGCTACCCTCTGTTTTCTCTCATTCTTTCATTTTAGACATGATAGCATTTCGCTTCAGCAAAATTGCAGCTCTTGAGGTCAGCCACTAAGGGCAAACGCATTTACACGTGGTGTTTATAAGGACAGGAAACATTTTTGGCATGATTCCCCCAAAGGGGAATTTTAATGCCTTTGAAATTGGGGAACCCAGATATCTGGCTGTGAACCAGACACAGTCAGTCAAACCTGGGCCCCAAACTCTCTACAAAACAAACATTAGAATAAATTCATGCTGTGGCAGCATATTTTCTGCTTATACAGCTCATGCTGGAGTTTTCAAGGAGACTTGAAGCATGAAGTCTGACAGAACACAAAAGGTTTCTCTTAGTATTTTATCTAGAGCTGCCTGTGGGATTACTCCTGGCAGTGAGCACTGGAAGTGTGAGGAGCACCTCGGTGTCCACGTAACACCCACGGCCTTGTTTTTTTGATTGGCACTTAGCTTTATGAAGACAGTTGTCTTGTACAAGCTAATGGGGTATTTAGCCATTCAATTGGCAGAGTTCTGCAGGAATAATTACCAGATTTGACACTATCCACTGGAATTAAGCATAAAACCGCTGCTGGTAACATTTACAGTTGGCACAAACATTAGCACACTGGTCTGTAATGATGAGACGAGCAGTCTGACAGAGGGATCTGCTTCATTTGATAATTTCATTATTCAAGCCAAAGCCAAATCTGAAGTTACATGTTTTATGGTGTAGAGTGCAGCCAATCCTTCAGCTGTCCTCAGAAACTACCTGGGACTCAAAAAATACCTGGGAGCAAAGCAGGTGAGTGACTGAACATGAACTCCTGGGGTGGTGCTGGGCAAAAATCTACTAATGCCACTCCTGGAGACAGTAAAAAGGGGGAATGAGTGGGAATGGGAGGTGATTTTTTGGTTTGCTATGATGCCAGTGAAATAAGTGCTGAAGTCCTGTTATCTACTTGCAGGGTACACATTTGACAAGGATCTCAAGGTACTGGAGAGAGAGCAGAGCACCAAAAAGAGCTAGAAAAAAGGCTGAGCAGAGAAGGACTTCAAGACCTTGACCCATTTAAATTGTCAAAAGAAGGCTGAGAGGTGTCATAATTAGAATGGAGAAGAATGCCCAGAGAATGGGCATCCCCACTGCCATGAATTGGGGGCTGAAGTGAGACAAAATTACAACGGCAGTAAAATTTCATCACCAGAACAAATTACAAAGGGGAGTGCAGGTTCTTCGTTACTTTTAGTCCATCTGTTAAAGCAGAGCGTCTTTATGGAAGATGGGCTTTTACCAGCCACCAGCTACTGGGCTGTACATAGGACTGTAGAGTGAAATTGCATTGCATGTGCAATCAGGAGGTATGGAGAGAAGGCGTCGTGTCTCCCAGTCTTAAGGTATAAATGTAGTTTGGGTCATAATAGAAGCTGAACCTGCCTGACCCAGAATAGCCTTGCAAAGCTGATAGGAAAAATTTCTGTGACTACCTGTAAGTGCTACAGAACCATCTGGCTGGTTTTTATATATCATAAGTGTCCCAGGCATCACCAAGGGACAGCCCCGTGGCTAGCGGGTGAGTCCTGCTGTCAGACACACTCGTATCCAGAGATCAGCAAAAGCAGCGAGCCATCACTGGTAAAACAGAGACACTGGAGTTTCAGGTGTGGCACCCAAAAACCTGGGCTGGTGGAATCCATCTGGGCTTCTCGGAGTGTGGCCTTTCTTCCTCCTCCTGCTAATTGGCGGGGGCGGGGAGGGTGGGGGGTGGCTCACTTGGGAGAATGGGTACACGCAGCCCTCCTCAACCTGCACCCCAGGAAATTCATTCGTTCTTATGTAGTTAAAGAAGGGACCTAGAGACACAAGCACAATTTGGTCACCCAGAAATACACTGTTCTGGTTCTTTAGCATCAGTCTGACATTTCAAATGTGCCTTTTAAGGAGACATCAGGGTTGGAGGGTGTGTGTAATGTTTTGCATTCTTGGCCACCCCCAATATTGTTGCTTGCAGGCTCACTTAGGATGGCTACCAGATCCAACTTTCCTGCCTGCATCTTAATGCTGGTTGCTTGCAAGGAGTCAAGGGATGGGTCAGAGCACTAAAACCAGCCTCTTGCTCTTACCACCAGAGCACGCTCAGCTCCAGCTGCTACGCAGGGGATGTACCGTGCTGTGTACTCCCCCTCCTCTCTCTCTCCACCCTTTTACACCATGCAAGATTAGCAGCCCAAATCTGCATGCTGCTACAACACAGAGCACATTTTAATGACTTTTAATTAGGGTTGCTGCAGCCAGAACCCGACCTGGCTGCTGTTGAGCCAGGACGAATGCGAGGTGGGTGTGCCTGTGCGAGGGAGGCTCCACGCCAGTCCTTGCATACCTGCTTTTTGATCTTGGGCATTTGCCATCCGAGGGTGTCTGAAGGTAATTGCCCTTTCAGCCACTGCCTGGATGTTTTATCATTTGCAAACTTAAGTTTTGCACAGAACTTTCTTGAAGGAGAAATAATCGAAATGTTGCCAGCCTGGAAACTCCTGTCTGCTGCAGGTGTCAGTTGAAATTCCAGTTCTCTGTCGGCAGTTAGGGCTTTCCAGACTATTTTCCAGCAACTGCGGCAACAAATTAAATAGCATCTATCATTTAGTGTCTTGGGAGGCTCCATGCCACCAGACAGAAAACAGACCATGGGAGGATGTGGAGCTGCCTCTTTGTTTTGCGTGATACGCAGATCCTTCGCCCTGCCTGAGCTTTCTGGAAATGATGGGCCAAAAAACCCCAACACAAATGCAGAGTAGTGCTGCAGGGACAACTGCCTGGGGCCAGGAATAGCTCAGGGCATGGCTATCCCCAAACCTTGTCCCTCTCTGCAAGGCCCCCAAGCATGGGCACCCGCAGCCCTCCCCACGCATCCCACCTCTCACCCATGGCATTTTCCTCGTTCATCCTGAGATCTGCTAAAGAATTTGGGAAATATTTTGTTGGTGGTGGTTTTAAGTGTGAAAGAGTAAAGTGAATTTTGGCTTGTGATGATGGTAAGAGTTAGCAGGAGCTTCCAATCCAGTCAGGTGCGATGGGAAGGGAGGCCTCTGAAAGCTGTTCAGCAGCATGCCAGAGCATAGCAAGACGTTATTTACAGCGTGTGTTTTTAACACGACTTGAAATTCGTAAACAATAATGCTGACAGCTCAGCTGTGCTTCCTCACAGCATTCCATCCAAACCAGGAGATTTTTACAATTTTTACTGTCATCGGAGCTGGTTGGCACCTTTTGGGTGAAACATTTTATTTGGCAAAGCCATCCCTCTTCACAGAAGTGGTTGGGGAATCACAGAACACTTTGGGTCAGAAGGGGCCTTCAGAGATCACCTAGTCCAACCCCCCTGCCTTGGGCAGGGACATCTTGCACTAGATTGGGTTGCTCAAAGCCCTGTCCAGCCTGACCTTGAACGCTTCCAGTGATACATCCACAACTTCTCTGGGCAACCTATGTCTCATTTAATCTTCTTTCAGGAGGTTTCTCCTGATGTTGTGTTGCTGGAACGTGTCCAGAGGAGAGCAACAAAGCTGGTGAGGGGTCTGGAGCACAAGTCTTACGAGGAGCAGCTGAGGGAACTGGGGTTGTTTAGTCTGGAGAAGAGAAGGCTGAGGGGAGACCTTATCACCCTCTACAACTCCCTGACAGGAGGCTGTAGCGAGGTGGGTATTGGTCTCATCTCCCTGGTAATGGGCAATAGGACAAGGGGAAATGGTCTGAAGTTGTGCCAGGGGAGGTTTAGGCTGGACATTAGGAAAAATTTTTTCTCCGAAATGGTTGTCAGGTATTGGAACGGGCTGCTCAGGGAAGTGGTCGAGTCCCCATCCCTGGAGGTATTTAAAAAATGGGCAGACGAGGTGCTTAGGGACATGGCTTAGTGGTGGGATGGCAGGGTTAGGTTAACGGTTGGACTTGATGATCTTAAAGGTCTTTTCCAACCTGAACGATTCTATGATTCTCGGGTCAATGCTGGAAAAAAAAACTAAGGCAAAGCCCCCAACATGCAGGAGAGGAAGGACGCCTCTCTTGATTTGGGTTAGAGACCCAAATCTGTGAGTTCCAGCTCACAGGCAAAGTGCCTGGTGACTGAGCCTGCGTCTGTTCTGGGACAGTCTCTGTTTGGCTCTGGCTTTGCTTTCTTCAATTATGTTTCTCTATTAACATTTTCATGGGGTTATGCTTTTGTTCCACATCAAAACGACACAGATCCCACAGCATTCCTCAAAGGACACAACTCCCGTTTGCTGGCTGGTCCAAGTTATCATGGAAATTATTAGTTTCCTTATGCATTTATTGTGCTCATCCAGAAATACAAGCTTGCCCTGTTATGATCTGAAACACTATGCACAGAAAGGAGAAAATTCCACGTAGTACCACAAACACCATGCTTGCAAGAAGGTGGTATGTTAATTAATAAAGTCTGGGAGCCACTGGTTTAACATATTAATGAATTTGTTGCACAGAGAGAGATGGAAAGATAAATTTCCTTATTAGATTTTTGAATGTCTGATACTTTTATTGTAATTATGTTCTATTTCATGTCTTTCTTACAAACACTCTAATAGTGTTTCTAATAGTATAATTGTGTTTGTTAGATAATTATTTCAGCAAAGGGAACGAGAAATTAGGGGATATAGGCCAGATGAACGTATTCAGAACTTGAAATAGGAGGGACAGCTGTGGGGGTAGACCCTGGAAGAGAGATCCTTTTATAACTGAGGACCTACGGAGAGTAGGATCTGCTTAGGAGCAAAGGAGGGTATGAGATGGTCAGAAGAGCCAGGAGAAAAGAATTGTTTTTCTCCCAAAGAGTTTTGAACATGAAGGCCCTGCTGAAAAAAATAGGTGGGTGAATCAGAGAGATGTGGCAGTGGGCTCTATGGCTGCATTTCTTCACTAATGCAAGGAGGAGAGAAGCTGCCTTTTTCACAGACTGCAGTGAGAATAGTGGAGGTAACCTGGCTCGGGCTGATCCAGCCCTTTCAGTGCAGTGGGTTGGAGACCATTTTTTAAGTGTCTCCAGAGGATGCATACAGAAATGTCATCTCAGACTGGCAAGCCTCTGAGCTGCTGCCAGCCCAGCCTGGTGCTGCTCCAGGACTGGTGAGGCCAAAGCTATCTCTTCCCACAAAGGGGAGATGGCATTTCATGGAGCTGAACACGTGAGGAGGCATTTGCCCGCTCCGATGTGGCCACTGATAGCCCTAACCAGCAGGGCTGGTTGAATCACCCCTTGGGCAGAAGCCAACCTGTGGGTTGTAAGTTGGACCACAGAGCTGCAGAGAGCGGAGAAGTTGGTAATCAAGGGAAGTGAGATAAAGGGAAGGTGGGGATTGCAACGCCTCTGGCAAACAGTGCCTTAACTGGTGTGGGAGAGCCTTCTCACATGGCTGTGCCCAGGGCCAGGCTGACAGCACTTCAAACAAATCGTAGAAAAACTTGGGGTTCCTGGAGCTGCATGGAGTACTTAAGCACTCACACTAAAACTGACTGCTGGACATCTTTTACTGGGTCCACTGGCATTCTTCACAGTATTAACCACATGTGATTTTACATGAGAACTACCTGTGGAAACCTGAGTGTGAACTTAAGTTCCCATGTTAAAATATTGCCCAGCTGTCTTCTTCTGCACAGTCTCAGTGACTGGAGTAGAGATATGTTCATTTTTAAAATTTTCTTCGCCTCAGGGTGAAGGAAAGGGTAGAGGTTTGAAATTCCTCATTACGGTCTATATTTTTGCATTACTATAGAACTTAGAAACTCTAGTTCCATGTCAAGAAGAGACAAAGAATAGAAGAGAGAGATTCCTGGCGGAGTTCCCACGAGTCAGGAGAGCGTGGGGCTCTCACCCTGGGTCCAATGTATGGCTGGGGCAGAAGCCTACATGGGGGCAGTAACCACACTGGGACAGAGCGGTGGGTATTTGACAAGAGTTTCAAGAGATGAAACTCTCCATGACTGCACGTAGGCTTGGGGATTCACCCCCAAAATTCCCATAGTTACTTTTCAGCTGATTTGGGGACTGCCGGAAGACACTTTGTGGCTTTCCTCAAGGTTTCCTGCAAAAGGCTAGGGAAAACAGCCTTATTCTCACCCATACTATCTTTTCACTGCCCTACCTACAGAAAAGTTACACACTGTGTCCTTTATAACCCACTTAGCTTCTCTGCACCCAGTTTGGTAAAGAGAATACAGCCCAGAATAATTATTCATGATTCTGACACATACACACATACAAAAGGTTTGGGATAAGAACAGAAATTCTTTACAGATTCTTTCTGGATGCATCAGGAAGAATCAGGGGCCAGATTCTGCCCTTAGTCCCTGCAGATGAATACTGGTGTAGCTCCCTAAAATGAATGAAGTTACTCTGCACTTACACAGTGACAGATTAGAAGCTACGAAATCAAAACCAAACCCCACGAAGTCTAGTTTGGCAGTGCTCGCAGGAAGCCATAAAAACCTGTATAGTTACTTCAAAGTGGTTGTCTGTCCCAGAAAAAAAAAAAGGAGGATTAAATCTGACCTTACAGCCCTGCAAGGTTAGATGCCAATGCTTCCGTCTCATTGAGAAGACAGTAAACTCTTCCTAGTGGCACCACGCTGTTATTTCCTGAGTCAGAAGATGCTACTCCTTAAATTCCTTGCTGGTTCAAAATTATTTACTGAATCCTAGCTGCTGTGGGTCCAATGTAAGCTATACCAGGGGGGAGCCTAACAGAACCCCTGGAGAAAGAAAGAGGAGACATTTCCCAAAGCTAGCACCTCTTGGCATCTATGGAGCAGTTTGATGCATTAGATGTGGCCCCTGGGAGAAGGAGTAGCAGTGTGCTTCTATTTTTGCGTGAAATCAGGCTCAGCAGAGGGCATGATGATGCATGAATATTGGTGTGTGCCTGCTTTCTCACTGTCATTTCCTCAGAGGTAGGGGGGAAGCAAAGGATGGCGGTAACAGGAGGGACGCAGACAGCCCCCCACATTACCTATCAGGGCAGTGGGGGGCTCTTGCTTCACGTACTTGTTACAGAGAGGCGGCTGCCAGCCAGCAGAGTAACTCACGATGCTGCTGCTCTTTGCAGGGAGACAACTCCCGTTTCCGCTAGCTGCTTGGCTCGATTTGGCATTTTTTATTATAGCCCAACATAGCGTGACTATGCAGCTGATTCACTGCACCATGGCTGGGGTGAGGACTGCTATCGCACCCTCTCAGGGGACGCAGTGGGAGTACGAGAGTGTGAACTCCAGCTCTACTCCCAGCCCAACTTTTGGGACTTGAAAGAGAGGGATGTGCTGTGGTTTAAATATTCACGCATGCACCCTTAGCTCCAGTGCTTAAGCTTTCAGGTATTTTAGGTCGGAGCTAGTCTTCTAACCAGCCTGAAGCTATGCTGCACCATGCTGTAATCCTGACAATTTTTTCAACTAAATGTGCTTGAATCTAGTAATTTTCCCAATGGCTCACCTCCAAGAGAAATGGTGTCGATCACTTGGTAGGTTTCAGGGTTGGGTGTGAGTCATCTCTGAGTCAGGCAGCAGCTCCAGCTCTGTGAAGTGCTGGTCCCTCCGTGCTAGCATGACCCGTGGGGCTGCAGCCCTGTGGCAGATGCTGCTCCTGAGCCTCCCCCCAGCACCGCTGGGCACTCGCAAAGCAAAGGGGCGAGTCCACAGCCCTGTGCTTTTGGCTGTTCATGTGCTGCAAAGCCCTCTCGACCTCAGAAGATGGCGGGGTGTATAGGTGATGCTGGCTCCAGGCAGGGAGAAGGAGATGGGGACCAGTCTCACCCCCTGCGGAAGGCTTGTCTGACTGGGCAAACAACTTCCCTCCCCGGGGCCAGGAGGAAGCAAGGAAGGAGTTTTGTCCAGAGACCTCTGTCCCTGGCGCGGTGTTTCTGTTTATATTCACATTTACATTAAGTAGGGTGGTGTCCCAGTCCTCAGGCAGTCGAGAGCAAAGCCAGACACAGTCTTGAAGGCAATAGTACTGTGTGCGTTGTGCAAAGCAGCGTGACTGACAGGTTCCTCCTCTCTCTTTGTCTTTCTCTCCCCCTTCCCTGGCGGTGTGGTTGAAGCAACGCCCTGTGAAGCAGTCCCTGAGCGCCTGCATGTGCCGTGAGTCCCACTGGAAATGCCTCCTCCTCTCCATCCTCATGTACGGCTGCCTGGGTGCGGTAGCCTGGTGTCAGCTGGCCCGGGTCACCAAGCTCAGCTTTGATAGTTCCTTCAAGGGCAAGTCCATGATCTACCATGACAGCCCGTGCTCGGACGGCTATGTCTATATCCCACTGGCCTTCCTGTCTATGCTGTACGTGGTGTACCTGGTGGAGTGCTGGCACTGCCACGTCAAGAGAGAGCTGCAGTACAAGGCGGACGTAGACAGTGTCTATGAATGCATCAACCGCATGCAGCAAGCCACTCCGTGCATCTGGTGGAAGGCCATCAGCTACCACTTTGTCCGGCGAACCCGGCAGGTGACCCGGTACCGCAATGGCGATGCCTACACCACCACACAAGTCTACCACGAGAGGGTCAACACCCATGTGGCTGAAGCTGAGTTTGACTACTCTCACTGTGGATACAAGGACATCTCCAAGGAGCTCCTGGGCCTGGAGAGCTACACAGCCACCAAGCTGAGGTTCACCAAGTGCTTCAGCTTTGCCAACATTGAGTCTGAGAACTCTTACCTGACTCAGAGGGCTCACTTCTTCACAGAGATCGAGGGGCTGGATGACTACATGGAGGTGAGGGAAGGCATGCAGCTCAAAAACGTGGACTTTAAAGAGCTCATGATGGCCTACGGGGACCCGGATCACCTCCCATGGTACGTGTCCCACTATGCTTTCTGGGTGGCAGCTATCCTGATGATCTCGTGGCCGCTCAGGGTACTTATAGAGTATCGGACTGCTTACGTCCACTACCATGTGGAGAAGCTGCTGGGCCTGGAGTACACGGCGCCCACAGCGGCGGAGGAGCCCTTATACCGGTACCGCATGCCCCGAGATGCCACGCAGGACAGCACCGAGCTGGAGTGGCACATCTGCACCAACCGGCAGCTGATCCCCAGCTACTCGGAGGCCATGCTCATGGACCTGGCCGACTCCCCGGCTTACAACAGCTACGCGGTGTGCCGGTATGGCGAGACGGCCCACGGCTGTGAACGCTGCAACCGTGCCTCCAGCACCTCCTCCATCTTCTCGCGCCACGCTTTCCACAGCTGCAGCGGCAACTCCCGCCTCTCCCTCAACACCAGCCGCTTCTCCCTCTGCCGCGTCCACGGCTCCCACAGGACAGGCCTCTGGAGGAGCCACAGCAGCAGCATCGCGGACCGGGGCTGCCAGGACGAGCAGTGCTGCTCCTACTCCAGCCAGCTGGCTGTCAACGAAAACCCCCCAACCTACCACGACGCCCGCTTCTTCCCCGTCCTGATTGTGCACAGACCGGAGGGGCACGACAGGCGGCATTTCTACGTCAGGCGCTCCTCCTGTCTAGAAACCTCTCTGTGACGGGCCTCCATGGCTTCTCGGCTCTTCTGCCCCGGGACCCAGCTTGCAGAGGTGCCGCCGGCAGGGAGCCTGCGAGCATTGGTCTCCACAGTGGGCTGGCAGGACAAGCTTCAGCTCTTCCCCCTGCCATTGCAAGAGGACGCAGTCACTCTGACCAACAGCTAACCTCATTTCCAAAAGCTTCTCCCCCTCCTTCGGCTGGTCTCCCCCAGTCTTCTGTTCCCCTCTTCCTTTCACTCCTCACCCTTTCTCTGCTCCCTGGTTCCCTGCCTCTCCTCCCATCCCACCCTCAGTCTTCTTTTTACGTTTCATTCACAGCATTTGACCGCTGTTGCTGCTGGAGGATTTATAAAGCCTGTGCTTTGCAGTATGTTTGCCCTCTTGGATGCCCTGCAAGGTAAGAAACTCAGATTGAGCGAGGCGAAAGGCACGCGGCCAGCCAGAGTCAAGTCAGAAGGAGAATTCAGATCTGCAGGTGCTGAGTCACCTCCTGCAAGCCCCAAACAAGGTGCTTTTTAAATTTATTTTGTTTTCACCGGTCTTTTTTCCTTTTCTTCTGTCATTTATTCTCTCCTTTCTTCATGTTCTCCTCCTCTTACTTTACCCTCATCTTCCTTTTTTTTCAGTTTTCTCATTTCTGCTGTCCAATCTTTCTGGGGTTTTGCTGGTGAGGATGTCTCTCAGGGTGTAATTGCCTTCCCTTGGGCAAAAATAAGGTATTTGCAGCACAAATGTCACTGACTGCTGACACAACCACAGGCTATGCCCCTGAGAAGTGCTGAGGACTTTCCTTCCAGAGCAGTGACATACACTAATAAAGCAAAAAGCCCTTTGCTCGCCTTGCCCTGCCTGGTCTGCAGCAGAGACATGGCTGCGTTTCCAGCTGTAGTTAACCTTGTCCAGCTCCACCCCTGTTAGCGATCGTTGAGAGCTGTAATGTAGACCAGTGCCCTGTTAGTGCCACTATTTTTAGGACTGTGGGTCTGGTTTGTGGTTATTTCATTCCTATCGCTTGCTCAGAGCAGCACGGGCTGGACAAGGGGAGAGGGGCTGGAAAGGGAATGGTGAATGTGGTATTAACCCTCACACCAGTAGTCTGGAGTTGTTAGGAAGCTCTTCCACCCACAACATCTATTGGAGCAGTTGCAGGACTGCTCTACCTTATCCTTCAGCTTTCCGTGTGCCCTGAGGAGGGCTTTTGGCCCATAGCCCACTGCCGCCTTCCCACCTTCCCAGGTGGGATGTGGTGCCACCCCAGCCCCGGGCAGGGAGCACAGCAGGGAGCCAGCCCCACCGGCCGCTCCCGACGGGGCTCCAGGCTCTTCCTGCAAGGCTTCCCCCGGAGCAGGTGCAGCACCTTCCAGAAACTAGGGATTAGTCCCAGCAATGCCAAACCCAGAAGATGTCCGGTCCTGGCGGAGCGGACTCCTGCACTCTGGGCTGTGGGCTGCCCTCCTAGCCCGGCCGGAGAGCCCCCCGAGAGCCAGGCACTGACCCAAAAAGCTTATGGCCACACTGAGGACCCACCAGGGACCTCACACCTGCCAAACCTCCATCCCACACGCTGAGCGAGCTCCGTACCATTTTGTCATGTGGATGGCAGAGATTGTTATCCACCGTGACTCACCGGAGAATGCAATACGATCGCAATACAGTCACTTCCAAAAGCAAAGTGTTGTCACGCCCTACAGCAAGTAGGTAAGAAACCAAGCCCCCAGAGGGGCTGGCAACAAATGCTTCCTCCCAAGTCCGTTCTATGTGTATCTACGTGTAATATGAGATTTGTAAAGTCATATTAGTATGTGTAGATTATATATAACTCTGCATACTTATATGGTGATTTCTTATGGCATCGACTGTTGCACCATGTTAAATACATTTTGGTTTGGTTTGATGACTCTGGTTTGATGTGCTGTGTTTATTTCAACTCCAGAAATAGAAACATTGGCAATACCTGGCTAACCTGCTGCAAGCGATAGCACCATCAGAAAGGTTGTTTAAATTCATGTGAGTCGATCTTTTTTAATGTAAATACTTTATGTGTGATTTATGTGACATTTTCATTCTGACAGCTTGGCATTTATCACAAAAGATAGCTAACACATATGATGTGTTAGTTTATCACCTCTAAAAAAGAATAACCATCCCAGACACATGGAGGAACCAGGTTTGGGCTCGGGGTAATGATTATGGTTGGGCTGGGGCCAAACTGGATAACACTGAAACTTAGAGAAAAATCCAAACTTAGATCCACCCTACGGTGATCCAGTCCTAGCCCCCATCTACACCATGCCACTTACCACCCCCAGGCAGAGCTGGGAGAGTTTGGCAACTGGGAAAGGATCAGGCCTGAACTCAAAGCTCAGACTCATCCCTGATTTACTTGTATACTTGTGTAAGACGGAGTAAATGCAAGTCTTTAATATGGTTCCCTGTCCTTATTCACACAGAAAGTTCACACAGAAAGTTAAAACCAGCACATATGGAAGACGTAAGAGCTGGAGGTGGCTGAAACTTCACGGAACAGAGAGGCTGGAATATTTCAACAGAGTTTCTTACTGGAGGAGGTGGTAGGGAGGAAGACAAGAAAGGAGAAAGGAAGAGATGGTAGAGTAATACAAATTATAAGAGAACAGAGTTCAGATGCAGCTAAGATAATTCCCAAATGAGCAGTATAACTCAGTTATGGAAAGCTTAGCCCAGACACAGGCAGGATGAGTTTCAGCCTTCTTATGTAGCTGCTGCAGCCACCTGTGGCTTTAAATGCCATGTCCAAGGTCTTGGCATGGCCAGTTTGGCCCCATATGTATTTCAAGATGGAGAGTTATATTTGGGTCCTCAGAAGTGGCCACGTTAAACAGTATTATTATCCAACATGAACAAGCTCTGGCAATCCCATTATTATGATGGGTTGGGCAGAGAATGGAGGCAGTTTATGCCCTGTTTAACCTTTTCAGTGTCCTCAAAAGCCACTGTAATATCCAGCAGCTCTCAAGCTGCGTCCTTGGCAGGGTTTGGAAAGCCCAGAGGGTTTCTGCTTCCTCACTCCTTGTGTTCTGGCCCAACTTTGGGGCATTTATTTGGGAAGCCATCCCTAAGCCGCAAAAGCTCCCTCACACATGGATCTCCCTCCTGCCACTTGCTGCAGCCTCTGGTGGTGACTTAAAAGCTAGGAGCAGCTCCCATTCTGGCCTGGGGCTGAATATACTGGTTTCAACACATCCCACTCCCACTTCCCAGTCAGGAAGCACCAGCACAGCCATCCTGGGTCTCCTACACCCTAGAGCAGAGCTACTCCTGCAACCCTTGAACGTGAGTTCGTCGCTCTTGCCATTGCCGCAGCTTCCTGATGCAGGATAAGGGATCTGTCCCCTAGCAATGGCGGGGATAACGCTGCTTTTCAAATCCCAAGTCAGAGGATGGAGCTGACAGGTTCTCAAATCCAAATGCAAACCAGGCAGGTCTATGGAAAACGCCTCATACGAAACACAGGGATTTTGTATCCAATTGTGGACTGACTACTTTGACAATGGAGTAGAGGCATGTGCCAGCAGCTTTTGCCAAACTTTTAGGGCTATGGCTTCCCATGTGGAAATGGATGTTTTGGGGTGCTTTCTCACCAGGCTAACCCATCCTTGTCCCGTCAGGTCTCAATAAGTAGAAGAAGCTGAACAGCAGAGGAAGGTGAGGAAGTCCAGCAAATACTTCTCTCCCTCCTGCCTTCTCTCTCCCCTCTCTCCCTCCCTCTCTTCTTCCTTTTTCCTTCTCTCTCATCTTCAGAAGTCTCCCAGTGCTGGGAATTCACCTCTTGGTTATTGTGCCACTCTTCAGACATTTTCTAGAACATGCCCGGCAAGCCCAGTGAGCTGTAACAACACACTATCGCAACAGAAGAAGTAAGGAAAGGACATAAGCCAGGAAGGCACCAGCTTATATGTAAGCCACCGTGCTGTGTCCTGTGCATGTGAGCAGCGAGCACTGCCGCTGGTGTTACAGCTTGTAGGACAAAGCCACGTTGCTTAATTCAGTGGCACAAGAGGAGGGGAGAGTTTATTTGTCTTTAGTTCCTAAAAGCATTTCAGAATCACCAGTTCCTTTGATTTGTGCATGGTAATGTTGCACTTCTCCGTAAGTTTTCCCACAGCAGCTTGCACTCCAACTGGCAACGCGTGCAGGATTTCAGTCCAATTTTCAGATGGCTCTTCCTGCCTATCACTGTTGTCACAAAGCCCTTCTCAGATGAGCTGAAGCCAGATCACCTGCTGGGGAAAATTCCCTTTGGTATACTGCCTCCAGCACAGCTTTGCTCTCTTACACCAGCCCAGAGTCTGGCCTGTGCCATGCTACAA
Organism: Egretta garzetta; assembly: GCF_000687185.1. NCBI lineage: Eukaryota > Metazoa > Chordata > Aves > Pelecaniformes > Ardeidae > Egretta > Egretta garzetta. The sequence goes on from NW_009259967.1 coordinate 773,130, forward strand.
CAACTTCCTATCCCATACTCCTCTTTTCAGACGGAGGCTCCTTTCCCCTTTTTCTTCCCTTTCTCAAAGCCTTTGGGAGCATCACATATGACATTTGGACAAAGCACAGCACACCCGTCGAAGTAGAGGCACACTCCAGGCATGCAGCAGTGGAGTCAAGCCTCCCTCAGCCACTGCCTCCCCGGGTGGGCTTGGCCAAGTCACCATGCTTGCCTGAGCCTCCTCTCTCCTGCTTGTACGCCGGAGCATTTCCTGAGCCCACAGGGCCAGTGTAGCGTTGTAAGCCTGGGTAATTGTAAGGCCGGAAGAAATCCTTAGAAGGAAAACATGGTGGAAACACAGCGTTATTCTAACGGCCATTTTTCTTTCTCACAAGACAACTAAAATCTGCAAAAGTAGCTACTTTCTGGAAGGCGCTACTGCCATGAGTAAGCGCAGAAACACGCCGCGCATTTGGATAGATGGGTAAATATGGATACATGGGGGAGAGAGAGCAGTGACAGCGAGGGCGCGTGAAGCTTTTAGCAAACACCGGTGCAGAATCTCTCAGCCCAAGAGCTGTCGTGATCCCGGCGAGAGGTGTGTCACGGTTTCCTGCCCCCGAGAGCACCCAGGCTTCCCGCAAGTGCTCGGGTGGATGTCTTGTCAGTGTCTCCTCCCGGCCACCTCACTGCGGCGGGAGGCACTGGGGAGGGAGTGACATTTCCATTCCAGTCATGAAATCTTCTTGGCATTGCTCCAGTCCCCTAGGAATTCCTATCGGAAATGCAAATGGCTGGGGTGGGGGGAAAGATCAGAGTTTGGGAGGGAATTACGCGAGCTTGCCATGCCTCGGTTTCTCCATCCCCCTGATGGGGGTAAGGCTGTTTCCCCACGCTCCTCCATTCAGCCAGGTTTTCAAAGTGTTGCAGGAGCCGCTGGGCGAGTGGTGC